>NW_024473152.1:0-5109 GCF_017654505.1 Polyodon spathula | reverse complement strand
TGGCTCTTGCTGAGGAGAGACAGGAACACATTTGGAGGAGAAGGGCAAGACGAAGAAGACCCCACATATTCAATCCCAGGGTCACTTTGTATGGGATGCGATGCTAAAGTGTTATTGTCTCACTCCGCAGGTCATCCTAAACCCAATAGATGAATTGAGGGATGAGCTAGATCCTGGCCAGCGTCAATCTATGCACTGCTATCCCTGCACATGTGACAGTGCTGTGTTCTCTGCACTACTCAGCCTCTGCTTCCTTTCAGACCACAGCTGGAATGTCTGGATCCAATCCACCTTTTCCGGAATGCTAGGCAATTTTCTGGATGTTAAAAAGGGCAGGCCAACACATCTCATTTCCTAAGCATGCTAGCATAACTGATGTAGGCTGAGGCTTTTCTAAACAACTCAGACCTCAGTCTCAGCTCCTCAGAAAACGTTTCTTTTCTTTTCCGTGTGCCAAGAGGACTTTGCTGCCCTTCCTCTCACTTCGTGCTCCACAAATGTCAGACAGCGACCGCTGCTCTCTGTACTCCTGACTCTGAAGCTCGGCCGCTAAACAGACCGGTGCGCTCATTGAGACCCTCATTATCATAACTGCGGATCATTGTTTGTGTGTGCTGAGTAATTTGCATTGCTCTTAAGCTTACACAGGACGCAGTGCAAAATAACTGCCTGGCTGCAATGCAATTTGAATTTTGCATCCGCAATTATTTGCACTGCGCCTATACTTACATCTACCCCTAAATGTAAGACGTATTGCAGAAGCTGCACAAAAATAAATTCTCCAGATTCTCTTTTCAGCAAAATACAGAAAACTGCAGTGAACACTTATAGCTTACATCAATAGTCCCAAATATGTCTCCTCCAGTCACATCCATTCATTACACAGGTGAAAGAAGCAACTGTTATAGCAAACATGGATTTTCATGTTGAACCATGTGCTTTGGTACTACACTAGGTTGAGCAAATCTCTGTTACAAGCCATGCTTTTAGACTCTTTCAGTTCCTGGGTCATTTTACCTGGAGGGTGAAATTGTCCCCACCCCTTCACTGGCTTCTTTCCTGTCAGTAACCAATCAGCTGCTTCCCCTGTTGACTGACATGCTTTCAGCCAGTAAGTTCAAACCTGATGATAAGGCATAGAAACTGAGAGCTTTCTTCACCCTAAAGCTGTACCAGATATGAGCTATACCACGTGCTTCCAAAAGGGCTCAAATGCATGGAATAGTTTTGTTAGTTATGATTACTTTCAGTACAGTGGGAATATGCACTCAGAATGATTGTGTCCTAAATGCAGTTAAGACATTCTAGGGACTTTTTAAAACATTTTCTATACAGGGTGTTTTAAGAAAGTAGACAAGATCAATAATAGCAGTGCAAAATTATGTTAATAACTATTTTTTGACACCACTTTGGGTGAAATCTTTCATTTCAACACATCTCGTTTTGTTAGCAGTTTAGTGGAGAAACATTCAAGATCTAGACCTGATTCAATCAAGAAGGAAACAAGGTCCTGAGACATTCCTCAGGCAGCGAGAGAGGCAGGGATGGGTTTTCATTTCCCCCAACGGAAGTACGGACATCAAGAACAGATGATTTCTGACTTTTGATGCTTCGAGTTTGCATGCAGATTCAGACTCTGTGTTTCAGTGCGTGTGACAGAGAGGACAGCCTGCACTGTCCATAGAGCAGCTTGACTCGAGGCAGGGAGCCTAGTGCCCGCACTGTACACATGTTTGAGGTCCTGGTCAAACACAAATGCACTGTTTTGTTGTTGTCACGGAGCAGCTTAATTCCCTGCCCGAAATGCAGAGGGGAGACAAAAGGCTCTGTGTTCCCTGGGTCGTCCTAGTTTTGAGGGAGGTGCCCTGGGATTTCATTATGCCTTCCCGGGATACTAAAAGATCCTGGTTTTTAATCTTATCCAGTTTTTAAAATTATCCCGTTTGGAATCTATGAAGATTATACAACAGCAACACAATGCCAGCACTGTTAGCTCTGCACAAGTTAAATAAATCAAGGCGATGTTACTGCAGTGGACGCACAATATGAACTAGTTATCATAGTCAGTACTATAATAATAATATCATCAATGTTATTTATTGGATAAGTGTAGAATTTCTAGAGTTTCAACTTTTAGCATCCTTCTGTTCAGATGCCTTGGTATTTTGTACCTTAGGGTTAGGGTTATATCATGCAAAAAAATAAATACACATTAAGTGCATTGTAACTATGCATAATAACACTGCAATTATGTGCAAGTACACCTGTATTTACTAAATAACTGATATGTAAATACACATACCTACACATGTTTTATGAAGTGTTGGAGCGTGTCTTGTTATAATTTCTCAAACAGTGTGTGCCGAGGGGATCCGAGACGCCTTGAGGAACTGCTTGTTAGTTCTAGTTGCCGGCCACAGACATCTATAACACAGGCTAGACCAGTGTCTTTAAAAAAGTAAGAGCCAGCGTCATCGAGTGAACAGAGAAGAAGGAACACGTTTCTATTGCATTACTGGCAATACACAGCTGTGCACTAGATGGCGCTGGCTCTTAAAAAGACAGTGATCTAGCCCGGGGTATTTATGTTTACGGCAGACAACTAGAGAAGCAACTCCTGAACTCAAAGCGCTAGAAAAAACAAAAAACAAAACACATGCACAAAAAACTTGACTGATTGAAGGGACAGTGTGACAATGTATTTTGCAAATACTTTAATATGAAGCAGTTGAAAATTGATGACGACTTTCTTGAGTGGATGTAATGTTAGGAAGCCGGCTTGTGATCTGCTCGGAGCAGCAGTAGAAGTATTTGTGGATTGCAGAACTGTTTGCTCACAAGGCCTTTGTTTACTTGAAGTTTATCTCAAACCCCACTGGAGAAAGGCAGGACCCACCTTGATACAATCTGGGCTTGGGAGGAATGAGGGAATTTGCCGTCTTTTCTGAGTTTCCCTGATTTCGGCGCACAGATGCACCAGTGAGTCACTTTGGTTTCTAGCAGGGATCAGAGGAAGTTAGTTTCTGCTGAGAGATGAGAAGATATCCCAGGGCACAGGGGATTGCATAACTGACCAGCTGAATCAGAACGCTAAAAATACACAGAAACTCAAAACAGACAGCTCACTTAGTCACTGTCCCTCTCCCCCTGGTCAGTCTCCTCTCCTCTGCTCCCCAGTCTTTTGGCTTGTTTAACATGTCAAAGGAAGGTGTGCTTGAAAACAAACAATGGAGGTACTTACAGGCTTCTTTTACCATGGTAACCACACTCGCCTATTTCTATTTAAATCTTTTAATGTGCTTGTGATGTCATTTACTGCATAGTTAATGATGTAGATATATTGTATCTTACCATTGTAATGGAATGCTTTATTGCAAGAAATGCTTCCTTGTATTCTTCATGTTCACATGCATAAAAATGCAGAGGAGGCGGTGTGGTCCAGTGGTTAAAGAAACAGTCTTGTAACCAGCAGGTCCCCGGTTCAAATCCCAGCTCAACTAACTCCCTGTGTGTGACCCCGAGCGAGTCACTGAACCTCCTTGTGCTGCGTCTTTGGGGTGAGATGTTGTTGTAAGTGACTCTGCAGCTGATGCATCGCTCACACACCCTAGTCTTGTATCTTGTAAAGCGCTTTGTGATGGTGATCCACTATGCAAGGTGCTGTATAAAAATAAAGGTATCTATTATAGAATAGATACCTTTCTACATCATAAGGCTCTCTTATCTGCAAGTTTGATAAACAAAACACTGATTTTTTTTTTTCCAAGCAAAATTGCAGGAAAACACTCTGGAAATAAAGCCATGGAGATGTAACCAAGGATTGACTGGAAACACCAGCTTCATATCAATGAGAGAATCATTCAGAGAGGCTTTTTAGAAAAGAGCAAGAACATACGAATAACAGAAACCTTAAATCTCGCAAAGTCATGGTCGTATTCAGCAGGAGAAATGAGGTCTGGTGGAAAAAAAAAACAGACTATTTTAAGAAACAAAATATCTATCAAAGGTCAAAAACACATCACGCTATATTGTGACCAATATATTACTCATCCAGAAGTCGCTGTAGGGGGTGAGACAGTTTGAAAGAGGGTTCAATTCTTTTTTTTTCCTTTTCTGTTCTTCCAGTGGAACTCCTGAACACCCTGAAAGAGACGAAACTGGACTGGATCCCAGCGAAGGAAAAGACAGTGAGTTGTGTTGTACTGTGCACCCTGCTTTTCAATCATCTTGTTGGCTCTTTCAATGCTAGGTCAGGGCAGGCCAAAGCTGACCCTTCCACTCCTGGTCTTTGTTCCAACCTTATTCTAAATAGTTTAATTAAACCAATTAAACCTCCACCCAGACCCTGAAGTAGTTCATGATCTCATTTTAGCTGTAAAACATGGAGTGGAACAGTCTTTTACTGATTGTAGGCTTTCTGCATCATCAATAATCAATAAAGGAAAAGCGTGAGGCTAATTTGATTATTAGCCTCACCTTTTACACTTGTAAAAAATAATAATCTTTAGTAGATATTTCTATGAACCCTGCTGAGCTCAAACGTTTTGAAAATAAGTTTTGAGGATTTGATGATAAACAAGAATTGGAAACTAAATGCCATAAATGATACCCGGCTTCTTTCTTGTCCTTAACCAATCAGCTGCTTCCTCTGCTGACTGACATGCTTTCAGCCAGTAACATGACCCAGGGGAAATTTTTTGGGGTGCAATGACCTGGGAAAAAAGGGCATAGAAACTGAGAACTTCCTTTAACCTAAAGCAGTACCAGAGATCAGGTTTAAAACAGAAAACCACATGTGCATTATAACAAGTGTTTCTTTCAAAACTGCACATTTATCTTATGCAGTCAATGGAAGTGCCAGACTGGTACGATTTACAGAATTGTTTTCCTAACTACAATTATTTTAAGTAACTGTCTGTCTGATTTCAGTGGAACTTGAACTCACTCCCCTTTGAGCTGGATACTCCTCACCTCGTCTACCAAGCTTGCAGCTACGACAAGAGGAACGCCTACAAGCTGCTGTGGACCAACTGGATTGCACGAGGAGACGCCAATCACCTGCTCGTGGACCTGGGATTCGCTCAGGAGGAGTGTGACAGAGACGAGCCT
>NW_024473151.1:0-8001 GCF_017654505.1 Polyodon spathula | reverse complement strand
AGGGCAGCTTGTTTTGACTGCCTTGGTCCTTTCACCTCAGCACTGACTTTAAGGACAAAATATTTCACAAACGAGTCAACAGGGGAAGCAGCTGATTGGTTAAGGACAGGAAAGAAGCCAGTGAAGGGGTGGGGACAGTTTCACTCTCCAGCTAACACTAATTGAAAGCACGGCTTGCAAACAGAGATTTCTTTGACCCCGTGCAGGACAATGCAAACACATGCTTGCTATCACCTGCCCCCTCCAACCCCCTGGCAGCACTCTGCCCCCTAGTGGGGGTAAATAACACACGAGTAAGAAATTATCCATCCATCATTAATCCTTTACAGGGTCGCAGTGAGCCAGAGCCTAACCCGGCAGACAGAGGGAGCAAGACAGGACTACACCCTGGATGGGACGCCAGTCCATCGCAGGGCACCACACACACACACACACAGGGCAATTTAGAGTGACCAATCAATCTGATCAGCATGTCTTTGGACTGTGGGAGGAAACCGGAGGAAATCCACGCAAACACAGAGAGAATGCAAACTCCACACACTAGGCCAGAATCGAACCCAGGACCCTGCGCTGTGAGGCAGCAGTGTTAACCACCACGCCACCCTGCTGCCCGTAAGAAATAATAAATATATATATATATATATATATATATATATATATATATATATATATATATATATATATATATTATATATATATATATATATATATATTATAAGAAGCAGTTAAGAAAATAGTTTTTAAGAATCATTTTTGAGAGGAATATTTGCATCATTTACATATTAAACTAAAACGCAATACTGTTACCGTGCATGTATTCAAAATGTTTCAATGAAGATCTCATTGATTACTGTAGTGTTCTGACTGAACTCACACCAGCTAGTCACTCGAGCAGGGGGTCTGAACACCAGCTTCAAGCAACCGTAGCTCACAAAATAATTCCATTCACTGGACTGTCCTGCACTTCCCTTCACTATACAGGCCTCAATGTGCAGTGTTGAAAGAAACGCATCTGAGCAGTCATGCGTTTTCATTGTAAAATATCGGGTACTATATCAGGTTAGAGAAATCTTTGTTTACAAGCCGTGCTTTTAGACTTCTTTCCTGTCAGTAGCAAATCAGCTGCTTCCACTGTTGACTTGCATGCTTTCAGCCAGTTAAACCCCACCGCTGACCCAGGAAGTGCATGTGTAACAGACTTCCTGGAAGGCAAGGCAAGCAAACTGAGAACTTTCTGTAAGCTGGTGTAGTACCAGATATTTTACAATGAAAACGCATGACTGCTCAGATGTGTTTCTTTCAACACTGCACATTGAGGCCTGTATAGTGAAGGGAAGTGCAGAACAGTCCAGTGAATGGAATTATTTTGTGAGCTACAGTTGCTTGAAGCTGGCGTTCAGACCCCCTGCTCGAGTGACTAGCTGGTGAGTGTTCATAACAAACCCTGTGCTCTCTGCATGGCTGCAAGCTTTGTGTGTTTACTTTCCAATGTGTTTAGCTCTAAGCCTGTGTTTCCAGTATTTCACCCTGTGCTAGCCAATATTATTACCTGACCCTCACCCCTATTCCCCCATATAATCCATGTTAAACGTTCCTCTTTTAACAACAGAATCATGCACTAATATTTACTCTCTACATTTGAATAATCCTTTTGGTATTTTTTAGAACACAAAATATAGAAAATGTACTTGAACTTTGACCCATTTGACTCCTCAAGACCTCACTGTTTTTCTGTGCTGTGATTCTTACCGGGATTCTTGTATTAATGGCATTGTTGCTAAATGTTACTATCCCTGCTAGTGATGACCCCCCCCCCCCCCCCCCCCCGCGGAGGGGTTATCTGCAGAAGTGCTGACCCAGTTGTCAGGATCCCTGTTGTTAACATGATTAAGTTATTGAGGGTATTAGATTATGGGATATAGAGGAGAGCCTGCCTGTTCATTCACCTGTCTGTGTGTCACTCTTACATTCTGGTACATACCTAGAGATCCGTGCATCCACTCGTCCTGAAGCTTTGTCATTTCTCTTCTGTACATGCTGTGTATATACAACTCTTTCATCACACTGAGAGCTCTGATTCTGAATTCACAGTCATGGTAAGGGTGGAGTTTACTGACTGACGTGTTGAAAGGCTGAACGTATTATTCAATTGTTACATTTTTCTGAAACTAGATTTTTTTTCTTAAACAACATATAGCGTTTAGACCATGTACCATATATATATATATATATATATTTGATATATATCTATATTATATATTTTTTATATATATATATATATCATATAATATGGATATATATATACTATATATATATATATACTGTATATACACTGTATATCCATCCATCTATCCATTATCATTAACTGTGTAATCCTTTATAGGGTCGCAGTGAGTCTAACCTGGCAGACACAGGGCACAAGGCAGGACTACACCCTGGACGGGACACCAGTTCATCGCAGGGCACCACACACACACACACACACAGACAACAAAATATTAAATTGACCACTTTTTCAACATGACAATTTCAGTTAAAAATGCTCAAGTACTTATAAAATACATGGAATTCAATATATCCTATTATAAACATACAATACATTTTTCTATGCTAATAATCACTTTTACCATCTTGGCTACTCTCCAGTCTTTCCCTACCTTCATGTTTTCTGTTTCTTTCTCTCATCTCCCGCTGCCCTCTGGTGGAGCTCACCAGTATTGCTACAGGAAAAATAAAGGTTTTGATTCCGTTTAATTGTTTTTATCCTTTTTACAGTATTAATCGTTTTACACAAAAAAATGAATTATGGATAGAGCCTATGAATGCATTCTTCAAATCGAGTAAATAATCCTAAAACCCTTTAAAAAAATAATTAGAATTAAAAAAGATTGACAGCATTGTTTTTTTAAAACTAATTTATTTACACAATAAAATATGCATAAAGAAAATCTTACATTTAAAATTTGAATTCTATAAACATTTAAAATCTTTTCTCATGGATATGCTTATTGTAGCCACAGTACACACGCACACGCACACGCACACACACACACACACACACACACACACCCACCCACGCAACACTGACACACTGAGACACACACACACACACACACACACCCACGCACACTGACACAATGACACACACACACACAAACGAACACGAACACTGACACACCTAGACACACACACACACACACACACACACACCCACGAACACTGACACACTGAGACACACACACACACACACACATACATAGAAACACACACCGTCACACACATACACACACGAACACTGAGACACACACACACACACATACACATACAGTCACACACATACATACACACACACACATACTCGAACACTGACACACACAAACATACATACATACAAACACACAGTCACACACACACAAACACTGACACTCTGAGACACACACACACACACACACACACGAACACTGAGACACACACACACACACACACACACACACACACACACACACGCGAACAGTCACACACACACACACACACACACACACACACACACACACACACACATACACACACACACTAGTTCAAGGGTGACAAACTCTGGTCTTGGAGAGCCATCACTAGCAAAAGACCTGGAAAAAATATTAGTGTTGACCAGTTAAGAAAATAGAGAGGCTGGGAGTGTAAAACTTTGCTTCACCATCCTCATTTACTCATAACAACACAGAACTTTAAAAAAGTGTGTAGAAATGGAACAATTACGAACCTAAAACTAAAATGTAATGAAATTAGAATTTAAAAAAGGACGAGAAAGTGCAGTTCTGACTGTTAAATAAGAAAAAGAAGATTTGTAAAAATACGATTTCAATCCTGAATTAAAAACAGTCCGAGTCCCAGCTTCCCTGGCACAAGAAGGCAGAGCATTCCAGAATCTCGGAGCTTCGCAAGAAACAGCCCTCCTGAGTTATTTGTATTGACCCTGGAATAACCAGCAGCCCCACCTCCTGTGATCTGATTGCGCGGTTAGGACGATACAGGGTCAATAATTCCTGGAAGTAACAGGATATTAATCCATTCAAAGGCTTAGAAGTTAAAAGCAAAGCCTTAAATTCAATTCTAAACTGCACAGGGAGCCAGTGCAAACAAGTCAAAACAGAGGTAACCCATTTTGTCTGGTTTTAGTCAGAGTCCTCACTGCAGCGTTCTGAATGAACTGTAAGCGATACACCACACGTTTTGGGACACCAGAGAAAATTGCATTAAATAATCAATTCAAGATGAATCAAAGGCATGCATTAGCATTTCTGAAGGATAATTCAGTAGCTTTCCTAATAGGAGTCTCGAACGATAGACCAGGGTAAAGGATGACCAACGCATTCCTCATTTCCAGTTTTAGCCCACTAGCATAACCTTTTCATCTAGACAATGTGGGGAAGCTATAAAAAAGGCTAACAAGATGCTCGGATACATTGTGAAAAGTGTTGAATTTAAATCAAGGGAAGTAATGTTAAAACTGTACAATGCACTAGTAAGACCTCATCTTGAATATTGTGTGCAGTTCTGGTCACCTCGCTATAAAAAAGATATTGCTGCTCTAGAAAGAGTGCAAAGAAGAGCGACCAGAATTATTCCGGGCTTAAAAGGCATGTCATATGCAGACAGGCTAAAAGAATTGAATCTGCTCAGTCTTGAACAAAGAAGACTACGTGGCGACCTAATTCAAGCATTTAAAATTCTAAAAGGTATTGACAGTGTCGACCCAAGGGACTTTTTCAGCCTGAAAAAAGAAACAAGGACCAGGGGTCACAAATGGAGTTTAGAAAAAGGGGCATTCAGAACAGAAAATAGGAGACACTTTTTTACACAGAGATGTTGTGAGGGTCTGGAATCAACTCCCCAGTAATGTTGTTGAAGCTGACACCCTGGGATCCTTCAAGAAGCTGCTTGATGAGATTTTGGGATCAATAAGCTACTAACAACCAAACGAGCAAGATGGGCCGAATGGCCTCCTCTCGTTTGTAAACTTTCTTATGTTCTTATGTTCTTATGTTCTTTGAGACACCCAACACCTGATGCCTGCAAGGCAAGCAGCGAATAGCACCCCAGCAGAGGTATTTCCTAAAGGTAACATATATAGCGAAAATAACAAAGGACCTCAAACAGGGCCCTGTGGATCACAGCAGACATGCTGATTTCACCTCCCCAACAGAGACGAACTGAAAGCTAGCTGAACTATAAGAGCTGAATCAAGACGGGACACTTCCTGACAATCCCACTGAGCTTTCAATGCAACAGAGTGGTCCACAGTATCAAAAGCAGCGCTTAGATCAAGGGGAATTCAAACAGATGGAAAGCCCGGAGCTCATCAGCAGATGATTTGCTGCTGCAGTGAGGGCTGTCTCGGTGCTGCTCTGTCTGGGCAGCACGGAATCCACAGACGTGTTTCATGAGCGCTATTCAGAGCTAGACACATGTGTAATTGATTGCCATCAACTTGTTATCCCCTTAGGGGAGGGCCTGCAGCTCAAACCAGCTTGGGGAATGTAAGCAAACTGGACAGTCAACGGGAACAAATGCCCAACCAAGTCATTCTGTATTTATTAATCTGTCTCAAGAGTTTTTGGACAGTACTGTGTTATATATTTTAGCGATCTCAGTTCCTGCAGGTAGGCACATCAATCAAAGGGCGACCCACACACAGGCGAAGGGCGGGTACGAACCTGGGACCTCTTGCACTAAAGCATAGCGCCAATACCGCTGTACAAAAGAGCCGGCTCCTTTGCAAGGAGCGTACATCGGGCTTATGTCTTACACAGCTCTATACACAGTTCTATTTACTGCAGGCATGTAACATTTCCACCAAATAGCAAGCACTCCTTGTGAAATGATCATTTAATTCATCATTCTAATTCACAGATCAATCCTTGACTGCAGTGCGCATTTGTGTCCAGTGGGGGCAGCAGCGTACAACCTTCAGATATAAATCCTACACAGAAAAACAGCGTCTGGATGTTTTTTGAAGACAGTTCCACATTTGCAGCGGAGTTACTCAGCGATTACTGTGAGAGTTGTTCCACCTTTAAACCATTATTATATACCAAATTACATTTTCTTTGAAAAACATCAGAGGCTGTATTTATGTAATTTGATGTATTATATTTAAACTTAACAAAATCGAAGTTATCGTAACAGTATAGTTCAATAACAGGGATAGCCAGTTACAAAATACTCCAGAAAAAGACAAAGCAGCCCGCCCTTCTATCTCAAAAACTTCACGGAATGGGTCAGACGTGCATTCTAATGACGTGCATATACATTGACAGGAGTCAATCACGCAACCCGCGACTCTCAAAAAGTTAAAGCGACTTGTTATAAGCGGACTTGGCAACTGTGCCAAATACTGGCTTCAGAAGAAGTCTCATATGTAGTCAGCGCGCATGGGAATTCATTTGCGCACGCCTAGTTTATGTTTTGCGCTATCTTTGAATCTTCTCTGCTGAAAACGGTCTCGTTTCAATGGCTTTGAGTTTAAATATAATGATGGGATGTAATTTGCAATGGGACTCAATTGTGCTGGAGACAGTAATGACAAATAATGTCACTGCCAAATAGAGTCTCCATTGAAAAGTAAACAGAGACACTATTGCGCTGCGCTACAGTGTAAATGCGCTAATTACAAATGCAATGTTCTCCGGGCTTCCAAAGCAAACAAATTACACACCCAATCAAGCTAGGATACGCTATTTGGCAGAGACAGGATTTGGCAAAATATCTTCTACTCACCCCCCTCCACCGGGTGCCCTGACCAAACCACAACAGGAAAGCTCGCCTTTCTTGAAAAAGAAACCCTAACTGAATTACTCAATGAGGTGCTGTACCCGCGTACCGCCCAGACACGCTGCCCGTCAGTTTGACTGTAATACAGCATTGACACTGATAACAAAAAATGACCGTGGCAGAAATCAAGCAAAAGGAGGGTCGAATCAAACCATCTTTCCCCATTGGGAAGCCTGTGTGATTCAGGGAAGCGGATGAGTGAGAGGTATTCATATGCCAGTAAAAGCCATGCACTGGCATCAAATTCTCTGATGGGAAGTCGCCTCCACCAGGGATACAGAAACAGCCTCTACCAACACGCAACAACAGACGGGCCGTGTAACGCACAGCCCCGGTGTCTTGGCTGCGCTTCCTTCCCTTGACAGTTCTGTCTGTTCCCCGGTGCGAGCCTCGGTTCCTCTTTCGTGCCCTAGCTATTACCCAGGCGAGCCTGTTTATATCAATAGTCCCGGCACGGAAGGCATATTTTTCTCACAGGCTGAGGGGATTCACTTCACTGCGGAGCCGCGCTGCCAGGAGCCGGTGCAGCACGCCGTCAGCAATGATCTGGGAGGAATATGGAATCGTGTTGATTGAAATATCGCCAGGGTTATAAATTGTCACGCATGTGGAATTAAAACAGGGCTCCCTGAGAACCGTTTTCAAATAGAAATTAACGAACAAAACATGATCCTGTTTCTGGTAATAAAACTGATTACTGTAAATATGACATATGGTGAATTCCTAAAAAAAAAAAAAAAATACATTAAAAAAACATAATTTACAATAGATATTTTAAAATATCTTAAAATATTATATTTTAAAAATATTTTACTCGTTTATATATTAAGAACATAGAACAAAGTTTACAAACGAGAGGAGGCCATTCGTTTGGTTGTTAGTAGCTTATTGATCCCAGAATCTCATCAAGCAGCTTCTTGAAGGATCCCAGGGTGTCAGCTTCAACAACATTACTGGGGAGTTGATTCCAGACCCTCACAATTCTCTGTGTAAAAAAGTGCCTCCTATTTTCTGTTCTGAATGCCCCTTTATCTAATTTCCACTTGTGACCCCTGGTCCTTGTTTCTTTTTTCAGGTTGAAAAAGTGCCTTGGGTCGACATTGTCAGTACCTGTTAGAATTCTGAATGCTTGAATCAGATCGCTGTGTAGTCTTGTTTGTTCAAGACTGA
>NW_024473150.1:0-1999 GCF_017654505.1 Polyodon spathula | reverse complement strand
TTGTGATTATTCTTATGTTCCTGTATTGTCCGCGTGCCTGGTACGGTGTGATTGTGTGATTATTCCTGTATGTTCCTGGGACGGTATTGTCTTATGTTCCTGTATTGTCCTGGGACGGTGTGATTGTGATTATTCTTATGTTCCTGTATTGTCCGCGTGCCTGGGACGGTGTGATTGTGATTATTCTTATGTTCCTGTATTGTCCGCGTGCCTGGGACGGTGTGATTGTGATTATTCTTATGTTCCTGTATTGTCCGCGTGCCTGGGACGGTGTGATTGTGATTATTCTTATGTTCCTGTATTGTCCGCGTGCCTGGGACGGTGTGATTGTGATTATTCTTATGTTCCTGTATTGTCCGCGTGCCTGGGACGGTGTGATTGTGATTATTCTTATGTTCCTGTATTGTCCGCGTGCCTGGGACGGTGTGATTGTGATTATTCCTATGTTCCTGTTGCAGGTATAACTCTCAGATCCATGGCTTCGTTGAGCAGAGGCGCCCCGGCGGGGGTCAGTCCCAGATGGTCAATGGCCGGAGCAGGGACCAGGGGGCTGAGCACAGCCCGCACCCCGACACCTCCATGGTGCTGCTGAGGAAGGGTCAGTGGACACACCCTCGCACCGTCTCATTGCAGGACACTCCCACACCGTCTCATTGCAGGACACTCTCACACTGTCTCATTGCTGGACACTCTCACACTGTCTCATTGCAGGACACTCTCACACTGTCTCATTGCTGGACACTCTCACACTGTCTCATTGCTGGACTCTCTCTCACGGCCTCACATCGTCTCATTGCTGGACACTCCCTCGCACTCTCACACTGTCTCATTGCTGGACACTCTCACACTGTCTCATTGCTGGACACTCTCACACACTGTCTCATTGCAGTACACTCACACTGTCTCATTGCAGAACACTCACACTGTCTCATTGCTGGACACTCTCACACTGTCTCATTGCTGGACAGTCTCTCATGCTCTCACACTGTCTCATTGCTGGACACTCTCACACTGTCTCACACTGTCTTATTGCTGGGCTGTTACAATAAGCAGTTGGAACAACGCTCTCACCCACGTGTCATGCATGTATTTGGTTTCCAATTTTTTTTTCATCACGTCCTTCAAATTTATTTTTCCGTTCTTATTCTGTGTTTCTCCCGGCAGGACGGTGCTCTCTGTCGGACTCCTCCCCGGTGCTCATGGTGGACGAGCTGTTCTGTCAGCAGCCTCATCAGCTGAGCTTCCCCGAGACGACCCTGCGCATCATGATCACGCAGCACTTCTCCCCTCGAACCCGGCTCAGCATGGCGGGCAGGATGCTCATCAATGAGGTCTCTTGCACTACTCTCATTATACATGGGCAGCAGATCTCTCTCTAGTTCAGGGGCTCAGCTCTAACGCTGGTCTGGCTCTCCACACAGAGACAGAGGCTGATCCGCACCAGCAGCCCAGGCGGCAGCAGCAGGAGTGGAGCAGGCCCAGAGACCCCAGTGAAGGATGGAGCTGGAGGGAGGGCCTGGCCTCTGGAGAATGGGGGAGCCTTGGACAATGAGAGGCATCTCCTGGAGGAGCCGAGTGAGAGGAGAGAGGAGAGAGAGGGGCCAGCGCAGCGGGAGGAGGAGAGACCCCTGGAAGGAGAAGAGGAGGAGGAGGGGGAGGAAGAGGGGGGGGTCTTCCATCCCTTTCACATTCCAGGTACATTGTTACAATCATCAGGGCATAGCATATATAATGAAAACAGCAAGGGACCTGGAATGGAGCCCTGTGGAACACCACAGACAACTTCTGATAATGCTGATTTATACCTCCCAATAGAGACAAACTGAAACCTATCAGAAAGATAAGATTTGAACCAGGATAGAGCAAGGCCAGACAGTCCCACTGTGCTTTCAAGATCAGTAGAATGGGATGGTCTACAGTATCAAAGCCAGCACTTACAGCTAGAAGAATTCAAACTGATGGAACGCCCGAATGTGGAATGTATGTTGAAATTCCCCTG
>NW_024473149.1:0-1032 GCF_017654505.1 Polyodon spathula | reverse complement strand
GCTCCTGTCATGACTCTTACATTGTGACACAATCCGCTGAGTTTAATCATTTCAGAGACTCAATACAACAGAGGGCATGTTAGTCGCTCAGTATTGTAAGAATACCTAGATAATTCAATATTTGTAGTTATGAAAATATTTTAGCCTTTTCTATACTTGTGGTTACGAATGAGATTTATTCACTTTTTTTAAACATTTGCAGCCTTACGGATTGTTTGTTGCATTGCTAAAATGATATCGCGTTATTTGCACCCAGTGTAATGTTGCTACCAAGAGAGTACCAATGCAACTGTAGCCTCTCTGGCTCTGGATACGTATATTATATGACAGCTGAACTGTAGATTCTATTGGAATTATACAAATACAAACCTGAGAAAAAATAATGAAATCTTGATAAAGAAAATGGCATAGATATTACAGTAAAGTTTTCCATACATACACTTCCATCTGCACACGTTTATTATTATTATTATTATTATTATTATTATTATTATTATTATTATTATTATTATTATTATTATTATTATTTATTTATTTATTAGCAGACGCCCTTATCCAGGGCGACTTACAATTCTTACAAAATATCACGGTACAAAGTAGCACACTGTAAAACATTGTATCCAGATGTTCTTATAATATTGCAAGTGTTCGGTGGCTACTTCTAATCATGTTGAGTTTATTTATCACGGAGGCGAGCAGAGAGTACCTGAGAAAAAGCATTCGACTTGAAACACATTGTGTATTGGGTAGGGAGTAGGGAGTTCTATTGTAATTTGAAAAGCTTGAATGTAATATGTTTATATATGTATACATAACTATCAACTAGAGACACAAATGGCACTTGAAACATAGTTATTAAAGCCTAATCGTACATACTAAAATACAAAAGTAGAGAAACTAGGTATGCAGTTGTACCAAGCTTACATAGATGTCCAGCTGTTCAGTTCTAGGTATGCAGATGTATCAGCTGTGATATGTAGCTGATCTGTTCTAGGTATGAAGGTGTATTAGCTATGATATGTAGCTGATCTG
>NW_024473148.1:0-7841 GCF_017654505.1 Polyodon spathula | reverse complement strand
TTCTAGGTATGATAAATGTATTAGCTATGATGTGTTGACATACATGGTATATATGTATAATAACTATCAACTACAGACACAAATGGCACTTGAAACATAGTTATTTAAAGCCTAATCGTACTGATACTAAAATACAAATGTGTAGTAGAGAAACATAAGAAAATCAGTTCTAGGTATGAAGGTGTATTAGCTATGATGTGTAGCTGTTCAGTTCTAGGTATGAAGGTGTATTAGCTATGATGTGTAGCTGATCTGTTCTAGGTATGAAGGTGTATTAGCTATGATGTGTAGCTGATCAGTTCTAGGTATGAAGGTGTATTAGCTATGATGTGTAGCTGATCAGTTCTAGGTATGAAGGTGTATTAGCTATGATATGTAGCTGATCAGTTCTAGGTATGAAGGTGTATTAGCTATGATGTGTAGCTGATCAGTTCTAGGTATGAAGGTGTATTAGCTATGATGTGTAGCTGATCAGTTCTAGGTATGAAGGTGTATTAGCTATGATGTGTAGCTGATCAGTTCTAGGTATGAAGGTGTATTAGCTATGATGTGTAGCTGATCAGTTCTAGGTATGAAGGTGTATTAGCTATGATGTGTAGCTGATCAGTTCTAGGTATGAAGGTGTATTAGCTATGATGTGTAGCTGATCAGTTCTAGGTATGAAGGTGTATTAGCTATGATGTGTAGCTGATCAGTTCTAGGTATGAAGGTGTATTAGCTATGATGTGTAGCTGATCAGTTCTAGGTATGAAGGTGTATTAGCTATGATGTGTAGCTGATCAGTTCTAGGTATGAAGGTGTATTAGCTATGATGTGTAGCTGATCAGTTCTAGGTATGAAGGTGTATTAGCTATGATGTGTAGCTGATCAGTTCTAGGTATGAAGGTGTATTAGCTATGATGTGTAGCTGATCAGTTCTAGGTATGAAGGTGTATTAGCTATGATGTGTAGCTGATCAGTTCTAGGTATGAAGGTGTATTAGCTATGATGTGTAGCTGATCAGTTCTAGGTATGAAGGTGTATTAGCTATGATGTGTAGCTGATCAGTTCTAGGTATGAAGGTGTATTAGCTATGATGTGTAGCTGATCAGTTCTAGGTATGAAGGTGTATTAGCTATGATGTGTAGCTGATCAGTTCTAGGTATGAAGGTGTATTAGCTATGATGTGTAGCTGATCAGTTCTAGGTATGAAGGTGTATTAGCTATGATGTGTAGCTGATCAGTTCTAGGTATGAAGGTGTATTAGCTATGATGTGTAGCTGATCAGTTCTAGGTATGAAGGTGTATTAGCTATGATGTGTAGCTGATCAGTTCTAGGTATGAAGGTGTATTAGCTATGATGTGTAGCTGATCAGTTCTAGGTATGAAGGTGTATTAGCTATGATGTGTAGCTGATCAGTTCTAGGTATGAAGGTGTATTAGCTATGATGTGTAGCTGATCAGTTCTAGGTATGAAGGTGTATTAGCTATGATGTGTAGCTGATCAGTTCTAGGTATGAAGGTGTATTAGCTATGATGTGTAGCTGATCAGTTCTAGGTATGAAGGTGTATTAGCTATGATGTGTAGCTGATCAGTTCTAGGTATGAAGGTGTATTAGCTATGATGTGTAGCTGATCAGTTCTAGGTATGAAGGTGTATTAGCTATGATGTGTAGCTGATCAGTTCTAGGTATGAAGGTGTATTAGCTATGATGTGTAGCTGATCAGTTCTAGGTATGAAGGTGTATTAGCTATGATGTGTAGCTGATCAGTTCTAGGTATGAAGGTGTATTAGCTATGATGTGTAGCTGATCAGTTCTAGGTATGAAGGTGTATTAGCTATGATGTGTAGCTGATCAGTTCTAGGTATGAAGGTGTATTAGCTATGATGTGTAGCTGATCAGTTCTAGGTATGAAGGTGTATTAGCTATGATGTGTAGCTGATCAGTTCTAGGTATGAAGGTGTATTAGCTATGATGTGTAGCTGATCAGTTCTAGGTATGAAGGTGTATTAGCTATGATGTGTAGCTGATCAGTTCTAGGTATGAAGGTGTATTAGCTATGATGTGTAGCTGATCAGTTCTAGGTATGAAGGTGTATTAGCTATGATATGTAGCTGATCAGTTCTAGGTATGAAGGTGTATTAGCTATGATGTGTAGCTGATCAGTTCTAGGTATGAAGGTGTATTAGCTATGATGTGTAGCTGATCAGTTCTAGGTATGAAGGTGTATTAGCTATGATGTGTAGCTGATCTGTTCTAGGTATGAAGGTGTATTAGCTATGATGTGTAGCTGATCTGTTCTAGGTATGAAGGTGTATTAGCTATGATGTGTAGCTGATCTGTTCTAGGTATGAAGGTGTATTAGCTATGATGTGTAGCTGATCAGTTCTAGGTATGAAGGTGTATTAGCTATGATGTGTAGCTGATCAGTTCTAGGTATGAAGGTGTATTAGCTATGATGTGTAGCTGATCAGTTCTAGGTATGAAGGTGTATTAGCTATGATGTGTAGCTGATCAGTTCTAGGTATGAAGGTGTATTAGCTATGATGTGTAGCTGATCAGTTCTAGGTATGAAGGTGTATTAGCTATGATGTGTAGCTGATCAGTTCTAGGTATGAAGGTGTATTAGCTATGATGTGTAGCTGATCAGTTCTAGGTATGAAGGTGTATTAGCTATGATGTGTAGCTGATCAGTTCTAGGTATGAAGGTGTATTAGCTATGATGTGTAGCTGATCAGTTCTAGGTATGAAGGTGTATTAGCTATGATGTGTAGCTGATCAGTTCTAGGTATGAAGGTGTATTAGCTATGATGTGTAGCTGATCAGTTCTAGGTATGAAGGTGTATTAGCTATGATGTGTAGCTGATCAGTTCTAGGTATGAAGGTGTATTAGCTATGATGTGTAGCTGATCAGTTCTAGGTATGAAGGTGTATTAGCTATGATGTGTAGCTGATCAGTTCTAGGTATGAAGGTGTATTAGCTATGATGTGTAGCTGATCAGTTCTAGGTATGAAGGTGTATTAGCTATGATGTGTAGCTGATCAGTTCTAGGTATGAAGGTGTATTAGCTATGATGTGTAGCTGATCAGTTCTAGGTATGAAGGTGTATTAGCTATGATGTGTAGCTGATCAGTTCTAGGTATGAAGGTGTATTAGCTATGATGTGTAGCTGATCAGTTCTAGGTATGAAGGTGTATTAGCTATGATGTGTAGCTGATCAGTTCTAGGTATGAAGGTGTATTAGCTATGATGTGTAGCTGATCAGTTCTAGGTATGAAGGTGTATTAGCTATGATGTGTAGCTGATCAGTTCTAGGTATGAAGGTGTATTAGCTATGATGTGTAGCTGATCAGTTCTAGGTATGAAGGTGTATTAGCTATGATGTGTAGCTGATCAGTTCTAGGTATGAAGGTGTATTAGCTATGATGTGTAGCTGATCAGTTCTAGGTATGAAGGTGTATTAGCTATGATGTGTAGCTGATCAGTTCTAGGTATGAAGGTGTATTAGCTATGATGTGTAGCTGATCAGTTCTAGGTATGAAGGTGTATTAGCTATGATGTGTAGCTGATCAGTTCTAGGTATGAAGGTGTATTAGCTATGATGTGTAGCTGATCAGTTCTAGGTATGAAGGTGTATTAGCTATGATGTGTAGCTGATCAGTTCTAGGTATGAAGGTGTATTAGCTATGATGTGTAGCTGATCAGTTCTAGGTATGAAGGTGTATTAGCTATGATGTGTAGCTGATCAGTTCTAGGTATGAAGGTGTATTAGCTATGATGTGTAGCTGATCAGTTCTAGGTATGAAGGTGTATTAGCTATGATGTGTAGCTGATCAGTTCTAGGTATGAAGGTGTATTAGCTATGATGTGTAGCTGATCAGTTCTAGGTATGAAGGTGTATTAGCTATGATGTGTAGCTGATCAGTTCTAGGTATGAAGGTGTATTAGCTATGATGTGTAGCTGATCAGTTCTAGGTATGAAGGTGTATTAGCTATGATGTGTAGCTGATCAGTTCTAGGTATGAAGGTGTATTAGCTATGATGTGTAGCTGATCAGTTCTAGGTATGAAGGTGTATTAGCTATGATGTGTAGCTGATCAGTTCTAGGTATGAAGGTGTATTAGCTATGATGTGTAGCTGATCAGTTCTAGGTATGAAGGTGTATTAGCTATGATGTGTAGCTGATCAGTTCTAGGTATGAAGGTGTATTAGCTATGATGTGTAGCTGATCAGTTCTAGGTATGAAGGTGTATTAGCTATGATGTGTAGCTGATCAGTTCTAGGTATGAAGGTGTATTAGCTATGATGTGTAGCTGATCTGTTCTAGGTATGAAGGTGTATTAGCTATGATGTGTAGCTGATCAGTTCTAGGTATGAAGGTGTATTAGCTATGATGTGTAGCTGATCAGTTCTAGGTATGAAGGTGTATTAGCTATGATGTGTAGCTGATCAGTTCTAGGTATGAAGGTGTATTAGCTATGATGTGTAGCTGATCTGTTCTAGGTATGAAGGTGTATTAGCTATGATGTGTAGCTGATCAGTTCTAGGTATGAAGGTGTATTAGCTATGATGTGTAGCTGATCAGTTCTAGGTATGAAGGTGTATTAGCTATGATGTGTAGCTGATCAGTTCTAGGTATGAAGGTGTATTAGCTATGATGTGTAGCTGATCAGTTCTAGGTATGAAGGTGTATTAGCTATGATGTGTAGCTGATCTGTTCTAGGTATGAAGGTGTATTAGCTATGATGTGTAGCTGATCAGTTCTAGGTATGAAGGTGTATTAGCTATGATGTGTAGCTGATCAGTTCTAGGTATGAAGGTGTATTAGCTATGATGTGTAGCTGATCAGTTCTAGGTATGAAGGTGTATTAGCTATGATGTGTAGCTGATCAGTTCTAGGTATGAAGGTGTATTAGCTATGATGTGTAGCTGATCAGTTCTAGGTATGAAGGTGTATTAGCTATGATGTGTAGCTGATCAGTTCTAGGTATGAAGGTGTATTAGCTATGATGTGTAGCTGATCAGTTCTAGGTATGAGGTGAAGGTGTATTAGCTATGATGTGTAGCTGATCAGTTCTAGGTATGAAGGTGTATTAGCTATGATGTGTAGCTGATCAGTTCTAGGTATGAAGGTGTATTAGCTATGATGTGTAGCTGATCAGTTCTATGTATGAAGGTGTATTAGCTATGATGTGTAGCTGATCAGTTCTAGGTATGAAGGTGTATTAGCTATGATGTGTAGCTGATCAGTTCTAGGTATGAAGGTGTATTAGCTATGATGTGTAGCTGATCTGTTCTAGGTATGAAGGTGTATTAGCTATGATGTGTAGCTGATCAGTTCTATTATGAAGGTGTATTAGCTATGATGTGTAGCTGATCAGTTCTAGGTATGAAGGTGTATTAGATGATGTGTAGCTGATCTAGGTATGAAGGTGTATTAGCTATGATGTGTAGCTGTTCAGTTCTAGGTATGAAGGTGTATTATCTATGATGTGTAGCTGAGTTCTAGGTATGAAGGTGTATTAGCTATGATGTGTAGCTGATCAGTTCTAGGTATGAAGGTGTATTAGCTATGATGTGTAGCTGATCAGTTCTAGGTATGAAGGTGTATTAGCTATGATGTGTAGCTGATCAGTTCTAGGTATGAAGGTGTATTAGCTATGATGTGTAGCTGATCAGTTCTAGGTATGAAGGTGTATTAGCTATGATGTGTAGCTGATCAGTTCTAGGTATGAAGGTGTATTAGCTATGATGTGTAGCTGATCAGTTCTAGGTATGAAGGTGTATTAGCTATGATGTGTAGCTGATCAGTTCTAGGTATGAAGGTGTATTAGCTATGATGTGTAGCTGATCAGTTCTAGGTATGAAGGTGTATTAGCTATGATGTGTAGCTGATCTCTAGGTATGAAGGTGTATTAGCTATGATGTGTAGCTGATCAGTTCTAGGTATGAAGGTGTATTAGCTATGATGTGTAGCTGATCAGTTCTAGGTATGAAGGTGTATTAGCTATGATGTGTAGCTGATCAGTTCTAGGTATGAAGGTGTATTAGCTATGATGTGTAGCTGATCAGTTCTAGGTATGAAGGTGTATTAGCTATGATGTGTAGCTGATCAGTTCTAGGTATGAAGGTGTATTAGCTATGATGTGTAGCTGATCAGTTCTAGGTATGAAGGTGTATTAGCTATGATGTGTAGCTGATCAGTTCTAGGTATGAAGGTGTATTAGCTATGATATGTAGCTGATCAGTTCTAGGTATGAAGGTGTATTAGCTATGATTGTAGCTGTTCAGTTCTAGGTATGAAGGTGTATTAGCTATGATGTGTAGCTGATCAGTTCTAGGTATGAAGGTGTATTAGCTATGATGTGTAGCTGATCAGTTCTAGGTATGAAGGTGTATTAGCTATGATGTGTAGCTGATCTGTTCTAGGTATGAAGGTGTATTAGCTATGATATGTAGCTGTTCAGTTCTAGGTACGGTGTATCAGCTGTGATGTCCAGCTGATCAGTTCTAGGTATGGTGTTTCAGATGTGATGTCCAGCTGATCAGTTCTAGGTATGAAGGTGCCTCTCGCTGTGCTAGTTACAGGTAGTCTTTGTGCCCGGTTGAAGTGGCTGGTATCCTGGCCTCTCAGCCTCCTCCTCTACTTCACCGTGCCGAACTGCATGCAGCCGCGCTGGGAGAGCTGGTTCATGGCCACCTTCTCCATGTCCACGCTTTGGATTGCCGTCTTCTCATACATCATGGTCTGGATGGTGAGTGATTTCTGACCTCCTTCATAAAAGATTACGACAGTAATTGTGTGGTTTTCTCATGATCATCCTAAAGCTGCAATCTGTGGGAATACAGGGAAGTACACGCAAGAAGATACATGACTGGTTAACAGATCAGAGAGTAAGAGGGGGAACCTCCAGCTGGGGCTCCTTGCTCGCACCCCTGCTGCTTCTACATCAAAGATCAGGGGACCAGCAGCCAGCTTGTCAAATCTACAGACAACACAAAGCCTGGGATAGCCGCTGACACACTTTGAGCTGGCCAGGAAATCCAAAAATATTTAAACCGCATACAGAACCGGGCAGAATGAATGTGGCCAATGAAATTCAATGTGAAATGTAAAGTGTTACACGTCGGTCACAAGAATGCCAAATCCAGATATCAAGGAGGGGTAAAGAACTAGAAGAGGCTTGCTAAGAGAAAGACCTTGCTGTTGTAATAGACCCATCTCTGTCAGCAACCGCACAGGGATTAAAAAGGCAAACAGGAGGCTGGAGTGTGTACACAAGAGGGTAGTGTATTCATCAAAGACACTGGTGCTTTGGAGACTAACAATTAGCTACCAGACCACTGCGTACTGAGCTGTGAGGATTGGCAGAAGTGAATCCAGGAGGAGACGTGATTGACATCTTTAAAATCCTAAAAAAAAGTTGACAGAGTTAAACCTCAGTAGTCCTTTAAGCTCAGCTTGGAAACCTGTCCAGCACAGCGACCATTCAAATGAAAATATGTGTTGGCTAAAACAGATTTCAGAACTGCGTGTCTGAGATCTCTGTATAGTGGATGGATGTGCACGTCATTGGAAAATGAATGGGATTCTTTTGCTTGCTGCAATCATTTGGTGCTGATGTGTTGCTTGTTTCCAGATGACCCTCATTAGCGACACGCTGGGCATCCCTGATGTCATCATGGGCATCACCTTCCTGGCAGCAGGGACCAGTGTGCCCGACTGCATGGCCAGCCTCATCGTAGCACGACAAGGTAAGCAGCTCCCAGCCTCATTGCACTAGGCAAGGTACATATTGCGTTGTGTTTGAACAGGGACAAGACACAAAACTGCTGGCACAACAGTATTGAACAAGCAA
>NW_024473147.1:2500-8159 GCF_017654505.1 Polyodon spathula | reverse complement strand
TAAAACTCTACATCAGTCCCGATACTGATCTGCCATGTTCTATATGAATGGGGCTCTGCTTCCTGTCACAGCTCTCCCCAGTCCCTCCCCCAGCTCCACCTCCTGTCCCAGCCCCACCTCCTATTACAGCTCTCCCTAGTCTCTCCCCCAGCTCCGCCCTCTGTCACAGCCCCGCCACTGTCACAGCCCCGACCCCTGTCACAACTCTGCCCCCTGTCACAGCTCCGCTCCGTCACAGCCCCGCCCCTGTCACAGCTCCGCCTCCTCTTACAACTCTGCTCTCTGTCACAACTGCCTCCTGTTGCAGCTCCGCCCTCTGTCACAGCCCCGCCCCTTACAACTCTGCCCCCTGTCACAGCTCTGCCCCTGTCACATCTCCACCCCTCTCACAGCTCCGCCCCCTCTCGCAGCTCCGCCACCTCTCGTAGCTCTGCCCCCTCTCACAGCTCCGTCCCCTCTCTCAGCTCTGCCCCCTCTCATATCTCCGCCGCTCTCACTGCTCCGCCCCCTATCACAGCTCCGCCCCCTCTCACAGCTCTGCCCCCTCTCGTAGCTCCACCCCCTCTCACAGCTCCGCCCCCTCTCACAGCTCTGCCCCCTCTCACAGCTCCACCCCCTCTCACAGCTCTGCCCCCTCTCACAGCTCCACCCCCTCTCACAGCTCCGCCCCCTCTCACAGCTCCGCCCCCTCTCACAGCTCCGCCCCCTCTCGTAGCAGCTCCTCTCGCCCCCTCTCACAGCTCTGCCCCCTCTCACAGCTCCGCCCCCTCTCACAGCTCTGCCCCCTCTCACAGCTCTGCCCCCTCTCACAGCTCCTCCCCCTCTCACTCCTCCCCCTCTCACAGTAGCCCTGCCTCCTCTCGTAGCTCCGCCCCCTCTCACTGCTCTGTCCTGTTTCCTCAGGTATGGGAGACATGGCCGTGTCCAACTCCATCGGCAGCAACATCTTTGACATCCTACTGGGGCTGGGCTTCCCCTGGGCAATGCAGACCCTGGTGGTGGATTATGGGTCTGCGGTGAGTCAGCAGCCCTTACTGCCCTGCAGGGTCCCCGGCTGCAGTGTTCCAGACCGCCCTGCTACTTCACACCCGTTCCAAGTCGCCCTTACATTTTCTGTCCTTTCATTTTTTTACCTGCCGTGACACTTCTCCTTACAGCTGTCTTGTTTGTTTTTTTTTTTTCTCTTCTGCAGGTCTTCATAAACAGCAAAGGACTGTTATACTCTGTGATTCTCCTGCTGGCTTCCGTCTTTCTTACGGTAAGTACCAATCTGTTCAGAGAGCGCATTTCATCGTCTCCTCATCGACAGCAACCCTGGACTTGTTCAGATCTACAGATCATTACGGCTGAGCTGTCAGTGTGGGTTTCAGATACCTCTTTATTAATACGCAGCATGGATTTCAGGCGCTGTCTGTCCACTACATTTTCATAAACCTTGAGAGCCTTCAATTCATCATGAGCATTACATCTAAAAAGTGGCCCATGGCAAAAATAATGCCATACAGCGCTCCTGTCATACAAGTCTCTAATGAGATTATATAGGAAACATGTAATCTCCCCCAGTGTCTTCAGAGTCACGTTACTGGCTAAAAGCATGTCAGTCAACAGGGGAAGCAGCTGATTGGTTACTGACAGGAAAGAAGCCAGTGAAGGGGTGGGGACACACGTTTTGACTAGGAGTCTTGCTCAGTGAGACATCAGGAAAGGTCTAGCAGAAACGTTTTGTCATTGAATGGAAAAAAAGTTCCTAAGTACACTCACATTGTTGTGGTTGTTTTGTTTGACTCAGGTGTTGAGTGTGCATCTGAACAATTGGAAGCTGGACAGAAAATTGGGTCTGGGGACGCTGTCTCTCTACACGGTGTTCCTCCTCTGCTCCATTCTGATTGAACTGAACGTCATTGTCAGCCTGCCTCCATGCCACTAGGGGGCACCGAAGAGAAAGCTGCCGGCTCTCGCTGGCTAAACTCCCACTCAACACAAAGCGAGGGAACAGAAGACAGAATGATCCAGCAAGCTCAGGCTTAAGACTTAAAGGGGTTCTAGCTGAGGAATCTATGAGCACTTCCAGTCACTATGTGCAGTTTTGAAAGAAGCACACGTCATGGCAAATTGTTTGAAAAAAAAAAAAAAATATATATATATATATATATATATATATATATATATATATATATATATATATATATATTATTATAGGACCTCCAATTATGAGTTTAATACTCAAGTATAGTAATCTAGTAATTTATCATCTATTTGTTGTAAAAATTTTTAAAAAAACCTTTTTGGAAGAGACGAAATTCTCTAGCTTTAGTGATCTAAGATATATTCTAGAAACAAACTCTTGTTTGTGTGATTTTGTTCACATTGTGGCTGTGTAGACAGTCATCTATATAAACATGTGCAACTGCCAGTGTTTAGGTCTCGATTGTCATTCCAGAGATAACATATATATACAGTTATTATATATATATAATATATATATCTAGTTGTAAATATATATATTTTAAGAGCTTGTACTATTTTGTAATACTTTTCATAGCTTAAAGAATAATGTATAAATGTTCAAAGAGTTGGGTTTGGGTATTTTATAAAAGATGGGTAACAGATATATATGTATTGAAAATGGAAATTTTGTACGGTATGAAATATCAGTTTAAATCACCCCTGTGGCATCACTAGAGCTTTCAAACATGTCTTCTCTCTACAGCTGGCTCACCACACTGTAACCATTAACCTGCCCCCCCCCCCCCCCCCCCCCCCCAACACCTTTTGTTCTATGTAGTGATTCTTACTGTTATATTTATTGCATCCAACAGGGGGCAGAATGTGGCTGAGTGTACCAGCTGCAGAGAGAAGGAGCTCCATCGAGGCCACAGGATGTGACGGCCTTAACAGAAAATGTTATACAAATAGAATCTGAACAAGAAGAAGTTATTAGTTCATGGAGTTCAGACTCTTTAAGATGATGTCTAAAGCTGCATCTACACTGGATGCAAACGAGGCGAGAGAATCGTTCAGAAGTCACTGCAGTCAAACAAGAGTATCCGTGCCAGCAGAGAACGACTCGAGCGACGTCACTTTGAGAACATTTTGCGTCGCTAAAATAGAACACGTTTCTTTTTTTTGGTTTGTCCTCGCGCGACTGGAATGAAACTGGCCAATCAGAAGCAAGGTTAACACCCTTGAAACACGTCAAACACACACACCTCAAAACACGTCACGCCTCAAAACACGTCACGCCTCAAAACACGTCACACAAAATAGTTAATTTATGAGGCGCATACAGACTCAATGGTATGAGGCGCAGCAGGTATCCATGTACTACACATGATCTTAGTTAGTGCTCATTTATGAGGCGCAGCAGGATCCATTATTACATGATTGTGTAGTGCTTCACAATAATAATAATAATAATAAATAATAATAATAATAATAATGCACTTTAAAATACTTAAAAAATAAATAAAACGAATCAAAGAAGGAATTTGTAAAGAAACACAACTAAGATTGCAGTAAGTTGTGTATATATATATATATATATATATATATATATATATATATATATATATATATAGTATACATAGTGAGTTGAACTTGACTCTAATTGTTGTCTTAACAAAATATATGTTCTATATATATATTATATATATATAATATATATATAGATATATATATATACACACACACACACACACACACACACACACACACAAATAAATGTATAGCAATAACACAATTCTGTTGACAACCTCAGTTCAACTATGCTGCTATTGTCCAGCTGTCTTCGGACCAGGCTTCAAACCAGATGACTACTGCTACCAGTACCACGAAAAAAATAAATAAATACTATGACTACAACAGCTGTACAAGTACTACTAATAATACAGATAACAATAAAACTGCTGGATACAGAGGGATGTTCATTAACTCTGATCTATAGATTGCCCGAGGTCAGGGTAGGTCAGCCCATCTCTAGCGTGTCCAATAGGAATGCATGGGCGGGGTCATGTGTTTATTTCCACTCTTCTGGATTGTTTTCAGGTCTTGTCTGTGTGGATTGACGTTCGCCGTCTTCGCTCATGCAGCTCTGTCCGGTGTGGATGCAGCTTTAGGGTTAAAATTAGACTTCTAAAATAGTTACATAATCAAATAAAAAAACAGCTGAAGCCCCTTTCACACTGGCACCCCTGCTCGGGTTCTGGCTACCCGGGTCACAGTCCCGCGTCGTGTGAGACCACATGTCTGGCTCGTACCCGGGTTGACCTAGGTCAGAGCGACCCACCTCAGGATGGGACATTTTGACCCATGTTGTGCGAGACAAATTGCATGATGGCTGTTCTTAGCTGACGAAATAACAAGCAGCCACGCCTGAGTGAAGGTTTCAATTCTGCAAGGAACGTTTCTGTTTATCCTGTTCAGCCACATTTTTGTTGATTGAGACTCACCATGAGCCAGATTACAGCATCTGAGCTGACTGTTCATGCTGACGGAAGCGTCTGGAACAAGCTGCTTCCAGGGCATTGCAACACGCGTGGTGTGTCTGCGTCTGTCACCAAGGACGGCCCTGCTTCTTCAAAACCAGTGTGAAGTCGCGTGGCCGACCCACATGACAGCGGGTCACTGCCCGGGTACAGCATGCCAGTGTGAAACGGGCTTTAGAGTCAATGGATCTAAACAATGCAAGTTGACTGCAGCCATTGTAAAAACCTTCCCTTATTTGTATTGATAGAAATGCACCATGGGCTGGTAGATATTTGATTTCCATAGCCATGGTCGTGCAAAGCAAGCAATCTTAACAGTGGACTTTGAAAATGGTATTCAAAGTGCATAGTCAACAGAACTCTGGTATGGCGTGTACATAAACTTATAGTGACGGCCTGTTAACATTGTTCTAGAATTGACATTTATATAGTTTATATTTCTACCTGTTTAATATCCTGTTGTGTGTATTCTATATTATTCTCTATTGTTAGATAATTGTTGGCCAGGCTTCTGAAAAGACTCCTGCAGGCCAAATGTGGGGCAGTGAGGTGGGGAAGAATATAAGGGTCGTACAGGGCATAATGCTTCCCTCATGGGCATCAGTGCAACGGTATTATGCTTCCCCACTTCCCCACAATCTGCTTTAAAGAGTAGTTTCTAATTCAGTCTAGTTTAATTGTACTCATATGCGTTTGCATTCAGTGGCTCAAACTCACAAAGAAATTCTCTCTTACTTGTGTTTCTGTGTAATGTAGGGCAGGTCTGAAATGTGAACAGGGCATTCTGAGAGATCTGGTGCTACACTAGGTGAAAGAAATCTCCGTTTGAAGTGTTGCATTTCCTTGGTCACCTGGAGGGAAAAATGAACCCACCCCTTCAACGTCTTCTTTCATTAACCAACAAGCTGCTTTGCCTATTGATTGACACGCTTTACAGCCAGTAACGTGGCTCCAAAGAAACCTAGGACCTAGTGACCTAGGAAGTGAAACCGTTACAGACATCCTGAAATTAAGGAAGTTAAAAAAAGAACAGAGTGTTTCATTCAAAACTTGAAATATAGGTCACGGAAAAAGACCAAGACAAGAGCTTCTTTTGTTAATCGTTTTTAGAGCAGAATAAAAGCACTATTGAGCAGATTTGTACACAGTTATAGAGTGATTCTAATGTGGAAGAG
>NW_024473146.1:0-3466 GCF_017654505.1 Polyodon spathula | reverse complement strand
TTCGCTCTAATGGCAGTTACTCAAGTATTGTGTTGCTGTTTATTGCTTTGCTATAGTTAGAAACTGCTTTTCAGTTCTAGCTGCAGCCCACATACATACATTGTGTATATTCGCTAGCAGTAGAGATGTAGCTGTCCACTAGATGGCGCTTGCAGTTCTATAACCTCACTTTGGTTGATCTAGCCTGTGTTACATAAGGCTGGCGACTAGACTTGAAGAGCAGCTTCTGAGCTCAGAGCACTGTAACACAAACTATTTGAAAAAGAGGACTACACAAGCACACAAATATACAAGAACTTGCCTTAAGAACAAATAGGAATGGTTGCAAACAGCGTAGAAAGGCAAGCGGACCCCTTGGGACTGCAATGCAAGGCCAGTCTGTGAACATGCTTTGCTACACTGTTAAAATACTCACAGCTACAAATACTATTCTGTGCCTCTCCCTGAAGTCCTTACGCTGTCACGCTGGAACACTGAGGCGTCCGTATCGTTTCACTATTGATCAATCTGACTGCATCTTGCTTGTAGGCCTGGTTTTTTTTGTTTGCTTGTTTTGCTTCCTGGTCTTGAGAAATCATGTGATTGTGTGACCTTTCAACTCCAGCTGCTTCTATTTGTTTACAGGGGAAAAAAATAAGTCTGCAAGCAAGGTGACCGACAGTTACATTGAGCAGCTTCTCAATATTAGAACAACAGAACACGTCAGAATCCAGGCAAGCCTGGCGAATCTTAAAGACATTAGTTGAGTGAAGTAGGATAGTTCTCTTAACTAATGCATTCTTTGTTAGATTCGCTTGTATTTGTTTCAAACTCAGAAGTTTCAAGCACTCCTGTGGCCTCTGTAAAGATCTCAGAAACATGTCTACTCTCCAAGTACACCCGGTACACCAGAGTGCCACCAGTCCCTTGACCCCTGAAACACTCACTGGTGGATCTATCGCATCAGTGAGAAATACCACGTCGAACAGATGTGGTACTTCATACACTCGCTAGGGGGCAGTGTTGCAGGAGGTAGGTAACACTTGGAGGTGAGCCGTGTTCTAAAAGCTCTACAGAGGCTACAAGATGTGATTGAAACAGAAAATGATACAAAGTGAAAACAGCAGGAATTTGTTCGGATAACTCTGATCTTTCACGTCCTCGCTCTTCAAGAATCTCAAAGTAAAATTTTATTGGGCTGCCGTTTTATTTAGCCAATTGTAAGAGAGTGGGCGGGGTCATTGCCGAGCCCGCCCTCTTTCCTGGTTTGCTTTAGTCCCTGTTCTGTCTCTTTAAGCCATGTTTCCATCTGCCACTGAAACTGACTTGAAACTAGTTGTAAATTGAACTTTTATAAGCAGCAGAAACCCAATCCATTTCAATTGGACTCTGTGTGTGTGTCTGCCTGCTCCAGTTAGGATTGCAGGCTGGTAGAATGAGACACTGGGAACGAGATGAGATTGAGTATCACACACTAGATTCAGGGTGCAGATGAAAACATGGTGTTGTTTTAAACACACGCTGTACAGCTAGCATGCATGGAATTTGAAATCTCTTACAATGTTTGTTACAATAAACCACACAGTTGAAGCATCAATTTACACACAAGTGAGATCTACTGATGTACTGTATTGTGAGCACTAGAAACTCCGAGACACTTGCGTGACCACGATAGCTTTGAGACCTTTGCATCCGCTTCTTAGAGAAGCATCGGTATTGTAAGAAGACTTTGGACTGTATGTCGTTGAGTGCAATAAACAAGTCTGTGCAATAACAAGAACAGTCTGCTCATCTGTGTGTTTATTTCTTCTTAACATTGCAAAGAATAATGGCTTACACCCAGCGCTCGAAAAACTACTCACTTCTAAATCTTTTGTAGTCATTTTTGTATTACTTTAGTATAAATACATGTTTATTTGGATTCATATGTTGTTTTTTTCGGACTTTATGTGAACGAAAAGACACACATTTGCCCATTTTCCCATTGGAAATAGTGATATTTTGAAATATCACTGTCCTGGTCACACAAGCAAAGTTTGTGGGGAATAATAGCCATTTTCTATACTTTTGAAGCATAAGCAATTAGGAAATAACACTTACTACCCAGGAACAAAAATTGTGTTACATAGTGTCACCAGCAGGCGTTTTATCCTGTGATTCAGAGTGCAGTTTTGGAAGATACGGGGCAGTAACTCCTGCAAAGCACTAGCTGCTAATCCATTCAGGGCCTTGTACTTTAACAGCAAAATCTTAAAATATTACAATTGTACACTGCACAGTGTAAAGAGGCCACAAAAGGGGTAATAGCTCGCCTTCCTGGTTTAGTCAGAATTCTAGCGCCAGTATTCTGAACAAGCTCCAAGCGGGATACACATGTTTTGGGCCACACCATGAAAAAAAAGTGCATTACAAAAAATCAAAATCTAGATGAAACAAAGGCATGCATTCTGCACTCAGCATCAGATACAGAAGTTATTGGTAAGTTATATTTCTCAAAAGGGTAAAATACTACTTTCGTAATATAAGTCTCAAAGGATATATATTCATTCAAAGAAGCATAACCTCGGTTTTATCTGAATTCAACATACAGAAAAATGCTTGATGTCTGTGAGGCCCTGAGTAAGGCACTGAAGGAACTGAACAGGATAAAAGGATCAACCAACGATCATTGGGGTGCAGTTTTGCAATATGAAGAACTTGTGAAAGGTGGAAGAAAGGACAAAATGTTCCATCACGCCTTTAGGTTGAGTCAGAGTCAGATGACTGGGGACAGAGGAAGGGGAGAAGGAGAAGTGCTATGTTTGCTTAACTATAAAATGCTTGCTTAATCTTAACTGGTTTCTGAAATGAATATAATAGATGCAACGGAGGGGGGGGGTTAGGGTTAGGCGTGCCAAATCCTGATAGGAGCAAGGGATTTTATGTAGAAACTATATAACCCATGTATGTGCTTTACCCCGGCAGAATACACTGGTTACTGATGAAGTGACTGTTATTCTCCGGAGCGCTCTGTATTTTGATGACCACTGCAATAAACCTTTGATGCAACAATCGGTGGCGATTGATTTTCTCCGATCATCTCTGCACATCATTTTGCGACCCTACCATGTGTATAGCTTAATGTGGGTCGTCAAGGCAAAGAAAAGAAATGGCTTTAGGACAATGGATAACTGGGGGATCATCAGCATAGCAAGAGTTCACTCGCTGGTGGCCTTGATCATGTCCCCTATTACGCAGTAGCATATACAGTGAAAACAACAAGGGACCTAGAATGGAGACCTGTGGAACACCACAGACAACTTCCGATAATGCTGATTTTACCTCCCCCAATAGAGACAAACTGAAACCTATCAGAGAGATAAGATTTGAACCAGGATAGAACAAAGCCAGATGGTCCCACTGTGCTTTCAAGATGATTCACCAGGGTTGAATGGTCTACAGTATCAAAGGCAGCACTTAGATCTAGAAGAATTAAAACTGATGGAAA
>NW_024473145.1:0-13534 GCF_017654505.1 Polyodon spathula | reverse complement strand
GCCCGAGTCAGAGCTTATCAAGCAGATCATTCACAACTCATGACAAGGGCCGTCTCTGTGCTATGTGCAGCACGAAAACCAGACTGAAACTTCTCACAATATACCATTAAGAGTTAGAAATGTTTGTAATTGAACCTTAGCTAAGAATGGTAGGCTGGAGATTGGCCTATAGTTATTGAGGACTTTAGGGTCCAAATTGTGTTTCTTAATCACAGGCTTTACCACAGCTACCTTAAGAGCTGAGGGAACTATACCAGAGGAAAGTGAACCATTTATAATGTTTAAAATGTGGGCATTAATAACACCAAGAACATATTTTAATAGTTTAGTAGGAATAGGACCAAGAGAGCATGTAGTAGCTCTCATATGTTGAACTAGCTCTGTCAGTTCCTGCAAGGTAATCACAGAAAAAGCCCCCATATATAGTAAGATCTAGGGTTGTGACGTTCTTAACAGCTAAACCACGAGAAATCACCAGATCTAAAGTATGGCCACGATTATGAGTAAGGACCTTTGACATGCAAGATATAATACAAGGAATCCAGTACCCTATACAATCTTAGTGGATTATTTTTGTTAGACTAGTATAGGACTGACAGTTATATCTTTTATCGTCTTAGGGAGTTTAAGGACACCTCAAATAATGGGTTTGACTTAGGTGGGCGACAAATAATTATAATATGAACAGGCAATGGGCTATTTAATGTTAAGGTTAAACTTCAAAAGATGAATAATTATTGGAAGTGTAAAGGACAACAACTAAGATTAAGTGACTACTTTGTCATAGTCAGGTGAAGAGGCGTGTCATCTCGCCGAAAGACCCTTTGTTCCTCGTCAAAACCCACCTCTTGAAAGTTAGTCCCTTTGTGACAGACCCAGCCAGGTCAGCACGTTCCAAAGTCAATTCTCTCTTATCGTCAGCATTAAAGTAATTAGGGCTTAATTGTTCGTAATAATCTGTCATTCCTGGACATGAATTTATTTGCTCCAAGTTAACAGGATCGGAGCATGTGAGGCTGATAGGAATTTGACCTTAGGCCAAACTGTAGCGCACACCTCTGTGTTACTCACCGGGTAGCGGGAATGGCAGGATACTGTAACCTGAATTTTACCTGCCTCTTTAGATTCCCTCCCCTTCCCAGTTCCTAGTTTAAATTCCTTGCTAGGTGGTGTTCAATATTATCAGCTAGCCTGCTTGCCCCTGACCTAATTATGTGCAGTCCATCTTTCCTATAATAGACTTTTGTGTGTTTCCAAGCATCCCTATTTGTGGTGTAGTAAAGCCCAGCCTCTCTGCACGCACATACTGTCGCTAATGCGAACGAATGACTTTAACCCTACCAACACCGAACAGTGGAGGGGGATATTGCCTGTAGTCTTCAATCGATGTCTTTGCATCCGGGAACGGTTACAAAAGGTTCGTGTGCGGGGGGTTGTGTGGGGTCACGAGGATCGCAAGGTGTGGTCGGTCTGGGATCCGACGTGTTCAGTTGGTGATGGGCGCGGAACCTTTTCTCAGGAGGGCGGGCGCGGGGGCAGGAGACGCTGGGCTGCTGCGGTTGTGTCTGTAAGGAACATGGCGTCTTTTGTACTGTGCATGTGATTTCCCGTTGACGGTGGGGGCGCCAGGAGGCAGGGACATGTGGTGGCTGCGGGGGGGCGGAGGTGGGTTGGATCATGTGAGGGCTTTCAAAAGGGGCTACGTGTGGCGAGTGCAATGAGTATGGTAAGCAGGGGGGGGGGGGGTCGTTCGAAGCGGGATAGCGCGGGGGGGGGGGTGGGGTGTGGGGGGGGCGTTGGGGCGCACCCCGGGTGGGCGAGCCCAGCACGAGCAGCAGGGCCATGTGGGGGACAGTCTATTGTTGCTAGTAAGCAAGCGCCGCGCGAGTGGTTACGGGACGAGGTGGCGGGTCAACGGCCGGGCGTCAAGACCGCCGGCGCGGGGCGGACCACATCCCCGGGCCACGCATCAACAAAGGAGGAGAGTCGGGTGGAGGTGACCAGTCTGCAGCCGTTCAGTATACACGAGGGGGGAGTCAGTGGGGGGTGGAACGTGGCAAGGAACGCCAGGGACCGTTGCTGTGGCGTCTAAAGATAGCCAATGTGGGGGCACGGTGGCACCAGCCGCGAGGGAAAAGCGACAAGGCAACGCTCAAAGGAAGAGGCGGCCGACATGAAGAATGACCACCATGGTACGCACAAGAGCACGCGACTGCGTGCGAAGCCGAGGGGTCAACAAGAATAGGTGATAAGCAGAACAAAAGAGCCAGAAAAAAAGGGAGCGAAAAAAGACATGAGACCAGGACAAGACGGCCCCGGGCGGGCCCACCAGGCGGCCAACAACAACAAGACAGAGACCACACACCGACACGAACGAACAAATACAGAAACCCGCGACATCGCGCCAGATCGAGGACAAAGTACAAGAACCCTCACATCGCTCAGAAGCGAACAAACAGGAGCCACACACCGCTCACAGATACTAGACCAAGACAGGAAGCCACAGCCCTCTCACAGAGACGAGACAGACAGATAAACACACAGCACCGCGCACAAGAGCGAGGACAAATACAGATACCACAGCAAGGCCTCGCCAGACAAACAAAAAAGATTACCAGCATCTCTCACAGAACACGGACCAAGACCAATACCCAGCAACCACGGTCTCACAGAATAGCTAGACAAATACAATCCACTCGACCGCGCCAGAAGAGCGAGACAAAGACATGAACCACACAGCTCGCCAAGAGCAGACAAATCAGATAACCACACACCGCGCAACCGAACGAGGACCACAAGACCACAGCACACGCGCAGGATAGCTAGGACAAATACAGAGAACCAGCAGCACGCGCACAGAGAGCGAGAACAATACAGCTACCCACCGCAGCCGCTCACAGAACCGCGAGACGCCGAGAAATGGAGCTACGGCAAGGAAGAGCCAGAGGGGAAGACTGACCACCCACATGCCTGCAGGCTGCACCCCTAACAGACAACCACCAGAGAGAGGAAGTCAAAAACAGCGGAGAGAGGCAGTAGGGCCAGACGGCAGAAAAAAACAAAATTCAAACACAACGACCAAAAAGCAAAACGTCACAGACCAAGATTGGAGCCACGCAAGAGACAAAAGTTAGATGACAGAGGGGCAACTTACGAGTACAGGTCATAAGGTAGAGCCAAGAGACGTTCTGTCGGCAAAACGTCGTCGTTGGGTTGACTTCCAAGTAACTTTAGGCTTTGGAATAACTGAGCGGTCGGAGTGCAAGTACACAAATACGGGTGTGGAAAAAAGGAGGACAGATGGGAGGAGGAAGAGGACGCGCGACGAAGGGTCGGGCCATGGAGCCGCCCCCCCATAAACAGCGAACACCGACCACGGGGGCGCCCCAGCTAGTGCCGAGGCGAGATTGGGCCCACAAACAAAAAAAGCCACCGAGCACCTGGTGACACAAACAAACAGGCGGGACGACGCAGAATGGAGGAGAGCGCGCTGGGCTGGGAAAAATAACAGAGCACGACGCGGTGAATAGAGAAAAGGTGGGGCCAGTGGAGAGAAGGAGCGGGTCCTCCTGACGCGGCGCCCCGTCTCAGCAGGGGAGGGTTAGAGACTAGGGTAATTGGGATTGGCAGGTGGAACCAATAAGCTAAACACCAGGCAGCCACGACAGACAGGAACACGCAAGCCGCCTGGATGAAATGAAACATGAATGAGCAAAAGTTCACAAGAACAGAAACTAGAGAGAACAGGACAGGCAGTTTTCGCATCCCGGAGGCGGCATACCCAAACCCCGAGGGTGAGCACAACCCTAGCACTTCAAACACCGCTCCAGCCACGGGAGCAAACAAAAAAAGGAACAAGAAACGGTGGGACTGACGACGGTTGGGAGATAAATAGCATCCATGCTGGATAGATCAAATGGAGAACACCGGAATGCTTTTTACATGCCAGGGCTCAATGTGACGGTACACTACGGACAGAGGCACTGGACTTGTAGTGGTGACTTAACGTCCGCCCCTCACCAAGGGCGTAAGGAGCACAAAATTAGACACGGGCGCCCCTCCCCTTATGGGCAACAGGGGGTAAAAGCTTGTGGGAGCAGTACGTCTAGTGGGGCACCGTAGCCTGAAGCCCTTTAAAACCCAGGGGTAAAACGCTTGGAACAGGAAACACCCCCCAAGAGTTCTAGCCGTAAGTAACCGGAGCACACTGGAAGTAGTGCCTGCGAAATAGGACCTGAAATGGCAATGGGGGGAGTAGTGTGAGAATAACACAGCAGGAGCCTATTGCGCCAATCAAGGCTGTTTGGGACATTGGGGGACATGGGGAGGGACGTAAGAGTGGAGTGGGTAGAGATGGAAATAGATGGTAGAGGATTGTAAAAGGATTGGCGGCTGGAATCCACAGAAATGTTGCAGAATAGTGGAAAGAAAGGGGGTGCACGAGATATAGGGATGTCCCGGGAATATACAAAAAAAGGCGCCAGATGACAGGACAATAAAAAGCGCGGGGAAAGAGAGCCCAGAATAGATGGGCAGACAAAATAAACAAAAGGGGGCCAGTTTCTAGAGAGATGAAAAGAGAACAAGGACGGCGCAACCAGAGGATAACGAACATAGGGGTAAGAAGATTCCATGCAGGGATAAACACGCCCGGGACGCAGGTGCCCCCCCCCAAAGGCACCCAGAGGTTGATCAGGATAAACATGCTCTGGGATCAGGCAAACACCAGTTGGGAGAACGTGTACAGCTCCGGGACGCCGAGAGCAAACACCCAGAGGGGTATACAGAGCGGGGGAAAAACACGCCGGGACGCAGGTCAATCACCCAGAGTGTTAACAGAAAAACAGCTCAGGGACGCGTCAAGCCCACAGATGTTGATACCAGGGACCAAACAGGCTCAGGGACTCAGAAAGTCTCAACAACAACCCAAGAATGTTATACAGGAATAAACACTCCGGACTCAGTCAAGTACGCAGAGTGTTGGTATGCTACATAATCGGTGCAGCGGGGAACGATGAAGATAGCATGTCGGAGGAGAACACTTCCAGTGGTGTTGATGGGCGGCGGAGAGGTCCCTGAAGGCGAGGATTGGAAAACTTTGTGATCCAAACGTTAAGGAACGTTCAAGTCGGCAATCTGGGATTGAACCCCACACGGCTCGGCGGCGCGCACAAGGCGCATGCAGACGCCCGTCATAAGGAGCAAGCAGTCAATCAGAGAGCTAGAACCACAGAGAAGCGTGCCCATATAACTAAGATGCGATAAAGCAACACCGACAAGAAATGATGCACAGTTGGAATTGAGCTCTATTGTCCATGCCACATCACGCAAGGGATTCTGTCTTTCTGTGACATATCCTAGACAGGAGGTACCCACAGAAAAGCACAAGCAAGGCAATGAAACATAGGCACCTTGCAAGCGACAGAGAGTATGGTTATCCAGCATACCGCATTGTAAAGCCCAGGAGAGCCTGAAAGCGTATGGAGCAGTGAGTAAAGCACAGTAGAGGTCGGTAAAAAGCATAGGCATTCATTGCATAAAGCACAAGAGAGGGGTCGGGTTCAGGAGGAGCATAGACAGCGAGTTGTAACAGCACAGGAGAGGGTCAAAACATGTGAAGCATAGGGGAGCATGGTACAGCAATAGGGAAGCTTGTAAAGCACAGAGAGGTCTGGTAATGCGTAGGGAAGCATTGTAAAGCACAGTGAGTATGGTAAACATAGGAAAGCGTTGTAAAGCACAGTGAGTATGGTAAACATAGGAAAGCATTGTAAAGCACAGAAAGGTACGGTAAAGCATAGGGAAGCATAGTAAAGCCCAGAGAGGTCTGGTAAAGAACAGGGAAACATTGTAAAGCACAGAGACAGAACCTTTCGTATAAATTTTGTATGCTGGTCATGTGATATCATCTACGTGTCATGTGTCGGAACCTTTTTCGCTACTTACTGCGACTATGCAACTTTTAATGAAAATTTGAACAGATTCTTAAGTTTTTTGTGGTAAGTTAAGTCTCGTAAAATATTGGACCTTAGGGGGAGTAACCGTGAGTGGGAATGCGACTTGGTGACTCCTATGATTAGGATATTCAGGTCAGGAAAAGTGATACCTAGTTATGTATTGACTGGCTGATGCCACGCAGCCACGACATGCCGGACAAGCAAAAACACACAAAACGAAGGACCGAGAACTCTTTCAGTACCCTACCCCACTGGAAGTTTGAGGTCGCCTGTTGGAAATTGGTTAGTTCTGGCTGTACGTGTGAAGGCAGCGGTTGTACAGGATGAAACAGATATAGTTTCTCTTAACAAGAGGATACAATCAACATTATGCAGCAGAGTAGTCTAGTATATAGAAATGGAATATTATAAACACATGAATTTTTATGGAAGGGCGGGTGTGCGTGGTATGATTAAATAGGATCAATGAACACAGAAGACGAGGTAAGCACGTCACACGCATGGGTTAATCATAAGTTTTGTTATGTCAAAATGACTGGATTGACAGAATGTGATCGACTTCATAGTATGCGCTAAAGATACTATAAAACAGAGTATGTACGACTGATTCAACCTTCATAAATATACCCGGAAAGCACTCCCGTAAGCCCATAAACAAGAAAAAGGGTGCTTCACCCTCCATCCAGGGCAGAGGCCGTAAGAGCATGAGAACTGAACTGCTCCTTCCCTACCCCCTAAGAGAAGGGTGCTCCCCCTCCAGTCCCAGGCAGCTTAGCATTTCGGAGACTTGAACTGGCTCCCTCTGCCCACCATCAGAAACCGCCCCCTAAAGAAAGTGTGCCCCTCCAGTCCAGGGCAGGCTTGAGGCATGGAGACTGAACGGCTCCCTCACCCCCCTAAGAGAAAGGAAGCTCCCTCCAGTCCAGGGCAGGCTTAAAGCATGGAGACTGAACTGGCAGCGGCTGCCACTCGCCTCGAATAGGGTACAATATCAGTCGAAACGCCCTCTAGAAGCCAGTCTACATCTTATTAGACTTGAATATAAATGGGTCAGGAAATCTTACATCCAAACACAAGTTGGCTGCCCAGAAGTTCAGTGTGAGAGGACAGAGCAAGGAGAACTTTTTTTCATAACCAACACCATCCATGCGAACCTCTTGAGTCTGTGTGGAATTCTTAGACTCAGGGGACAGGCATGTCGTGCACAAAGCTCTATCAGAGCAAGTCTGAACAAGAAAGGCAAATGAAAAGCCAGCAAACACATAAAAGATCCCATGGAGAGGGGCGTTGGATTTTAGGCATTACATCTAAGAGTTAGGATGCTCGAATGTATATGGCTGGATAAGCTTATCACCGGAGAAAAGAACCCTGATATGAAAGAACGCAGTGATACAAGCCAGCATACGAACCAGTTGTCGTAAATAGTATATACAAGACCCTATATAAAAGATATCAGAAACATGGCCAAGCCAGCGCTCTTGGGACTGAAATTGGCTGGAAGAGACAGGGTGTGGATGACAGATTACACTGTAAACTAGGCATACTTGTGCCTAACAACAGATAAACAGACAAACTAAGCGGAAGCTGGGAAAAAAAAAAAACCGGATAGGTTAAGGGTGTCTGGCTGAGGCCGGTCCCGGAGACGTCGCCAGATACAGTCTGGTTAAGCGATGTTCTGCAAGCGCGTGAACAGCCGTTCGCTTTGAGGAAAGGGGGGGACATCTCTCACACTAGGCAGCATGCCTGGCACTCTCAAGAGACTAGCGGCAAAACGCCCGGTCTGGGGCAGCTCCGCGCAGGGGGGACGGGGGGACCAGAAGGCGAACGCACAGTGGGCTGGGAAGACTGTCACAGGGAGAGAGGGCGGCGGGGGGGGGGATGGACCCGCAAGCTCGGGAAAAACGCGGGAAGGATCAGATCAAAGTGCACAACAGGTGGAGAGAGTGCATAACCACCCCTCAGCATGCTTACTAACACCTACGGGGAAGGAGACAGTACAAGAAGGCCAAATGCAGCTCCCAAGTGACACTCATGAAGACCTGCACTGGCGACTCAGGATGCGCCTCTAGCTGTGAAGATCCAGTGCAAAAATCCAAGGTGTATTCCTTACCAACCAGAAAAGTGCCCAGACGGTAGGGCACAATGCCACGCTGGCCCAAACATGGGAGGATTAGGTGAGCTGCTGTGGGACCAAATCGACTGGTGCAGTCCCCCAATGCTGAAGGGCTGCGTGCTTGTGCAGCGTCTCAGAGAGCAGACAGCGGACAGCACGCGGTAGGAGGACGCAAGCACTCAGCTTCAAGTTATGCAGGGGGGGCAGTGTGAGCCAGGGACTAGAATTGTACGCCAAACGTGGGCGCCCCCAAGAAGTGAGACCCCCTGAGAATCTGCTCCGGGCTCTTACTAGACTGGTCATGCACAAATAAAGCATAAGATCTCCAGGGAGGGGCTATTTGACCGGAGAGCCCAAGTTCGCAGTGCCCGGTTAGGTAAGGCACACACCACAGTGAGTCCAGCTGGCACATGTCAGCTTTTGTCAACCAGTGAGCTCTCGTGTCTGGGTGGCAGATACTCTGTCACCAGCCCACCCTTTTAAGGGGGTGAAGAGAGAATTTAAGTCTTTTAAACCGTTTTGGATTGAAGGAGCATGGCCAGTCTTTGGTAGCACCCCCTTCGTGGTTTAGGGGGGCTGACCTAAGTTGTTTCCACTGAGTGCCGTAAGAGGACGACTTTCAAACCTAACAGTCATTTTGCCACAGCAGAAGGGGTTGGGCGACCTTCATTGTCACTCTCACCTGGTGAAAGCAGCGGAAAGCGTCGCCATGAATAGGAAGTGAGGCACAGAGTAGGGCGGAGTAGGAAAGCCACTGTAGTACACATCAGTACAATGGGTTATCTGGGGACCATGTAGCGTAACGGGACAGGTTTGTGGGGGGCAGGGCACACAAAGGTTGGGACCGGAAAGCAATGTGCGGTGGGCCACGCCCTCAATAATGGGTGAATGACAAGGCCAAGAGTGACCGTGACCTACCTAGCGAAAGAGAAGGGCGGGGTGGTCCGGGTTGTTAAAAAAAAAGGGGCTTGGGAACCAGCAGGCCCGGGTTCAAATCCTACCAGCCACGACTCCCGGGGGGGCCCGGAGGCGAGTCACGGTCACCCCCGGTGCTGCCGGCTCGGGGGTGAGCGGGGGGGGAAGGGACTCGGCACTGATGCATAGCGCACACACGGAAGAAGTCCTGAGATAAAGGTTCGCTACTAAAAATGAGAATAAGGGAAAAGAAAGAAGAAGAAAAATAAAAAAAAATAACACGAGAGAAGAACAGAAGGAAAGAAACAATGAGCCCGTGGGGTGTTCATTTCTCATTTTGTAAGTTTAAAAAAAAAAAAACCGTAGTTCAGTAGCTGAGGAAATGAAAGCTTTGAAATACGGGGTTCATAACCACCACAATGTTAGTTAATGATCATTTCACACACGGGGAAGCATCCTTAAAGTTCATGTACTGCGCTGTTTGACCAAGCTGCCGGCCCCTGGGGCAACACTGTTTGCACTCTCGCCTCGCCTGGAGACGCGGGAGAGAGAGGCGCGGAGCCGGCCGGATCCACAGGGCTGCCTGCTTACGTGGGTACCGGTCTATGGCGAGGGCTGCAATCTCAGACACTGGAGAGATTAAGTGATACAACAAAGGCAGCGAGCAACAGAGACTGGGGTCTCAACTAACCATAACCAGCTTTGCTTATTAACATTAACAACAAGCTCTGTCGTTTTTTTTTCTGGTATTAAAATATATACAGAACGCAAGATAACACAAGCTGATGTTTAAAAAGCCGTGGCTGCTAAAGGACAGTAAACAAAGCGAGGTAACAGATGGCCAGTCACGCTAACACGAAGCTGGCACTGGGCTTGTTATCAGTCTTAAACAGACGAAGCAGTGGCGGTTATCACATTAAAACGATACGTTGCTGGAGCACACACTTCATTTCATATTTACTTGGCCAATTGGTGCACAAGAAGCAGCCCCTAATTAAAACAAGTGTAGCGTAATTGCCGCGTGTGATATTATATTTAACGTGCGATAATGAAGTGAAATAAACCTTGAATCCGTGATTGTCCTTAAATGTTTTAACTATCTCTTAATGGTTAAGAATACACCAAAATTTGGGGCTTGATTTTTGAAAGAAGTAGCCTTGAGCACAGACACCTACAACAAATCACTTTGTGGATCGCTGTGTATCACCATGCAGTCCTTCACGGTATTTTAACATTTTACAGCACGTTATATTTTTTTAACATTTTCTATAACAAGGGAATCATTTAAAAAAATTAAAATAAACAAAAGTACCGTTCACCTTGTCTACTTGTTTCAGCATTTAAAATCCTCACCCTCTTTGGTGGAGAGCGCTTGTTAGGACCAACAATGCTAGCAAAACTGAAAGCCAAACAGCTAGAAGTAATCAATTCAAACAATAATAAGCATGTAGAATGTAGAATTGAAAAAAAAGGCGTCCTTCTGCAGTCCCGTGAAATCACAAACTTATGCTCAGATATTTTATAACAGATTACAATTTAAAAGAGCAGATAAGCGCCTGGAATTGTGCTGTACCTTTACCTGCTTTCAAATAAAGTGAAAACAGCCTTCCAGGTTTTGTTTTTTTTTAATTACTACCTATCGGTGACTGCAGGAGAGTCAGGGGTGCTGGAACTAGGGGTGCAGTGGGGGTGCGGATGCACCCCCTTGGCTTTGCATGGCTTCCATCATATACAGGGGTTTTGTTCAATGGCTTTCTGGTATGAAGGTGTATTAGCTGTGATGTGTAGCTGATCTGTTCTAGGTATGAGGGTGTATTAGCTATGATGTGTAGCTGTTCTGTTCTAGGTATGAAGGTGTATTAGCTGTGATGTGTAGCTGATCTGTTCTAGGGTATGATGTGAGTTCTATGTATGAAGGTGTGTATGTGTAGCTGATCAGTTCTCGGTATGAAGGTGTGTTAGCTATGATGTGCAGCTGATCAGTTCTAGGTATGAAGGTGTATTAGCTATGATATGTAGCTGATCAGTTCTAGGTATGAAGGTGTATTATCTATGATGTGTAGCTGATCAGTTCTAGGTATGAAGGTGTATTAGCTATGAGTGTAGCTGATCTGTTCTATGAAGGTGTATTAGCTATGATGTGTAGCTGTTCAGTTCTAGGTATGAAGGTGTATTAGCTATGATGTGTAGCTGATCAGTTCTAGGTATGAAGGTGTATTAGCTATGATGTGTAGCTGATCTGTTCTAGGTATGAAGGTGTATTAGCTATGATATGTAGCTGCTGTATCAGTTCTAGGTATGAAGGTGTATTAGCTATGATGTGTAGCTGATCAGTTCTAGGTATGAAGGTGTATTAGCTATGATGTGTAGCTGATCAGTTCTAGGTATGAATGATCTGTTCTAGGTATGAAGGTGGTGTATGCAGCTGATAGCTAGGTATGAAGGTGTATTGCTATGTGTAGCTGATCAGTTCTAGGTATGAAGGTGTATTAGCTATGATGTGTAGCTGATCAGTTCTAGGTATGAAGGTGTATTAGCTATGATGTGCAGCTGATCTGTTCTAGGTATGAAGGTGTATTAGCTATGATGTGTAGCTGATCAGTTCTAGGTATGAAGGTGTATTAGCTATGATGTGTAGCTGATCAGTTCTAGGTATGAAGGTGTATTATCTATGATGTGTAGCTGATCAGTTCTATGTATGAAGGTGTATTAGCTATGATGTGCAGCTGATCAGTTCTAGGTATGAAGGTGTATTATCTATGATGTGTAGCTGATCAGTTCTATGTATGAAGGTGTATTAGCTATGATGTGCAGCTGATCAGTTCTAGGTATGAAGGTGTATTAGCTATGATGTGTAGCTGATCAGTTCTAGGTATGAAGGTGTATTAGCTATGATGTGTAGCTGATCAGTTCTAGGTATGAAGGTGTATTAGCTATGATGTGTAGCTGATCAGTTCTAGGTATGAAGGTGTATTAGCTATGATGTGTAGCTGATCAGTTCTAGGTATGAAGGTGTATTAGCTATGATGTGTAGCTGATCAGTTCTAGGTATGAAGGTGTATTAGCTATGATGTGTAGCTGATCAGTTCTAGGTATGAAGGGTGTATTAGCTATGATGTGTAGCTGATCAGTTCTAGGTATGAAGGTGTATTAGCTATGATGTGTAGCTGATCAGTTCTAGGTATGAAGGTGTATTAGCTATGATGTGTAGCTGATCAGTTCTAGGTATGAAGGTGTATTAGCTATGATGTGTAGCTGATCAGTTCTAGGTATGAAGGTGTATTAGCTATGATGTGTAGCTGATCAGTTCTAGGTATGAAGGTGTATTAGCTATGATGTGTAGCTGATCAGTTCTAGGTATGAAGGTGTATTAGCTATGATATGCAGCTGATCAGTTCTAGGTATGAAGGTGTATTATCTATGATGTGTAGCTGATCAGTTCTATGTATGAAGGTGTATTAGCTATGATGTGCAGCTGATCAGTTCTAGGTATGAAGGTGTATTATCTATGATGTGTAGCTGATCAGTTCTATGTATGAAGGTGTATTAGCTATGATGTGTAGCTGATCAGTTCTAGGTATGAAGGTGTATTAGCTATGATGTGTAGCTGATCAGTTCTATGTATGAAGGTGTATTAGCTATGATGTGCAGCTGATCAGTTCTAGGTATGAAGGTGTATTATCTATGATGTGTAGCTGATCAGTTCTAGGTATGAAGGTGTATTAGCTATGATGTGTAGCTGATCAGTTCTAGGTATGAAGGTGTATTAGCTATGATGTGTAGCTGATCAGTTCTAGGTATGAAGGTGTATTAGCTATGATGAAGGTGTGGCTATGATGTGTAGCTGATCAGTTCTAGGTATGAAGGTGTATTATCTATGATGTGTAGCTGATCAGTTCTAGGTATGAAGGTGTATTAGCTATGATGTGTAGCTGATCAGTTCTAGGTATGAAGGTGTATTAGCTGATGTGTAGCTGATCAGTTCTAGGTATGTGATATGTAGCTGATCAGTTCTAGGTATGTGTATTAGCAGTTCTAGGTATGAAGGTGTATTAGCTATGATGTGTAGCTGATCAGTTCTAGGTATGAAGGTGTATTAGCTATGATGTGTAGCTGATCAGTTCTAGGTATGAAGGTGTATTAGCTATGATGTGTAGCTGATCAGTTCTAGGTATGAAGGTGTATTAGCTATGATGTGCAGCTGATCAGTTCTAGGTATGAAGGTGTATTATCTATGATGTGTAGCTGATCAGTTCTATGTATGAAGGTGTATTAGCTATGATGTGTAGCTGATCAGTTCTAGGTATGAAGGTGTATTATCTATGATGTGTAGCTGATCAGTTCTAGGTATGAAGGTGTATTAGCTATGATGTGTAGCTGATCAGTTCTATGTATGAAGGTGTATTAGCTATGATGTGTAGCTGATCAGTTCTAGGTATGAAGGTGTATTAGCTATGATGTGTAGCTGATCAGTTCTAGGTATGAAGGTGTATTAGCTATGATGTGTAGCTGATCAGTTCTAGGTATGAAGGTGTATTATCTATGATGT
>NW_024473144.1:0-8001 GCF_017654505.1 Polyodon spathula | reverse complement strand
AGGCACAGAAAAGTTTAATCAGATAAATGACTTCAAGATATTTAAGACCACAATGGCCCAGCTTTTACTTACAGCCTTAAAGTAGAACCTTGATAACTGAACTTTGATTATCCAAACCCCTCTGTTATCCCCCCCGTGCTCTCCTGCCCTTCTGTCCTAGAGAATGCACCAGCCAGTTTTCAAACTCTGATATTTACACAACGCTCCAGTGCTGTATGTTATATATTTAAAGGAAGGGGTTGTATTTTATATTTTTAGGAGGTTTCTTGATTGAGAAAAGTAAACAATTTAACATTAGAATTTCCATATGATTATCCTGAAATCCCTAAAACGTTTCCATTGTCTTTCCTTCTTCCCAGATTGTAACCATGAGCAGAGCTGACTGAGAGCTGAAGATGAGTCCCGGAGCCTGAACCTCTCCCTCTCTTCCAACATGTATCCCATCACCTTCACCGCAACCAGGAACACCTCGCTGGTGGCCAACAGCAGTGTGGCCGCTAATCAGAGCCAGGATCCACTGGGAGGCCACACGGTGTGGCAGGTCACCCTGATCGTGCTCTTCACCGGAGCACTCTCCCTCATCACCATCATCGGGAACCTGCTGGTCATGGTGGCCTTCAAGGTCAATAGCCACTTGAAGACAGTCAATAACTACTTTCTGCTGAGCCTGGCCTGTGCCGACCTTATCCTGGGAACCGTCTCCATGAACCTGTACACCACCTACATCATCATGGGCCGCTGGGCTCTCGGGACCTTCTCCTGCGATATCTGGCTGGCCATTGACTACGTGGCCAGCAACGCGTCGGTCATGAATCTCCTGATCATCAGCTTCGACCGCTTCTTCTCCGTCACGCGACCGCTTACCTACCGGGCAAAGAGGACGCCGAAACGGGCTGCCATCATGATCACAATGGCCTGGGCCATTTCCTTTGTCCTCTGGGCCCCGGCCATACTCTTCTGGCAGTACATCGTGGGTGAAAGGACAGTTCCCTCGGAGCAGTGCTTCATCCAGTTTCTCTCGCAGCCCATCATCACCTTCGGGACAGCCATCGCGGCTTTCTATCTACCCGTGACCATCATGATCATCCTGTACTGGAGGATATACCGGGAGACGGAGAACAGGGCCAAGGAACTGGCCGGGCTAATGGGTTCTGAAAGCAGAGAGGCTTCATCGCAGACTCAGCCAGCTTCTGGAAACAGCACCAAGTGCGACAGCAGCTGTGGAACCACCAACGGGCTTCAGATACCCAGCTCAGGATCCGAGAGTCCCTGCTGCCTCCATGCAAAGAGACACTCCAGCAGGAAGGCCTATCTGGAGCCCAGCAGCGATGGGAGTTGGGTGAATATTGACGAAGAAGGATACCCCGAGAACTCAACTTCATCAGAAGACGACGAGCAGTCCCTGGAGATGAAGACTCTCTGCTTCATGGACATCTGTCTGCCTCAGATCCGAGCGGGGAGGGCTAGAGAGGGGAAGGAACTCCCCAGACCTAGGAAGGAGGTCCCTGGTTGCCTGGAAGACCGTCATCTCTCCAGGGTGATGAGAAAAGCCAGGAACGCTCCCCAGGAGTCAAAGAGATCTTCCCAGCTGACCATGGGCAGTCTCAGCTCCCTTGCCACCAGAGACAGCCTGCTCAAGATGCAACCCAAAGGGAAGAAGCGAAAGAGACTGTCGCTAATCAAGGAGAAGAAAGCAGCCAAGACCCTGAGCGCCATCCTCCTGGCATTCATCATCACATGGACTCCCTACAACATTATGGTGCTCGTCTCCACCTTCTGCACGGGCTGCATTCCCGAGACTCTCTGGCAGCTGGGATACTGGCTCTGCTACGTCAACAGCACGGTCAACCCTGTGTGCTACGCGCTCTGCAATAAGTCCTTCCGGGTCACTTTCATGATGCTGCTTCAGTGTCGTTGGGACAAGAGGAAGTGGAGTCGGCCTCACCATCACATACCCAGTTCCTTTCACCAGAAGTCCAGTAGTGCTGTATAGACTGTTCATACACTCCACTTGTTACACAGGGACACGGGAGCCCTGAAATGAAGCGATGGGCCCTTATTGAAGGGCTAAGTGGTGTACGGATTTTGGAATCTTTCCTTCAGGAAAATTGCAAAGCAACAACACTGATAAGAAGAGCAGAAACAGAAGGAACTGGTTTTGCGACACAGCCTCTGCCCTGGTGTTTTGGGTCGTGCTTGATCTTGGATTCATATGTGATGCTTCTCTTTCACTGGATACAGGACCTGTATATGTGAATTCACAAAAGTGTCCTTATTGCATTGAGGGTTGGTCCATGTATCCAAATTATATTTCTTGGTTACTTTTGATACGGGTGATTTTAAAGTTAGTAGAGTGTTTTGTTATAGTGTTGCTAAATGCAGGAAAATAGAGGGCTGTCTCAGGCCATTCTGGATTTCTCCGGAAAGGAGAAGACTAACAGTGGCATTTTAGTGTTACAGTCTTTTATTATCACTTCAAAAAGAGCAAGACAGGTAAGCGTGTTGATTGTATCACCCATAACCTGCACAAATACGCACTACTACACATTGCAAAACTGTATTGCAGCATGCATATACAATTTCTAATTATATTTGTTTGCGACAAGTCTCTCTTTACTTTGCAGGTTTTCCATTAGTTCTCCTGCAACCACTCTATACCCTTCCGGTCACTGCATACCGTGTTTCGTTTCCTAGATTTGCAGTGAGTTTAATGCACAGACACCCGCGGTCATAATTATGGGGTTGCTCATGACTGTGGTGGGACATTTATTGCCCCCTTTGTCCATTCAGACCCCTTCTTGCTAAATATCGTGGTACCCCAGAATAGCAAATTGTCTCCTCTTTAATGCGAAGACTGTCCGTGATCATCTCACAAGTGCAGTGGCACCCCAACATGTTATCCAGCGTATTAAGCTTTCATACCACATATGATTCCTTTCAAAACCATGGCTGCAGTTTAAAAGATTCAGCTCCACAGCTCTAAATGAGATTTCTTATTTTGCCAAAGTGCAAATACCTCTGGAAGCAAAATGTGCCTTGCAAGAGATTCAAACATGTAAAATATTCAACGCCATGGTGTAGCATCAAACCATTCAAGCAGTATTCTAAGAAAAGTCAAGCTGAGCTGCTTCTAACAGTCGCTCAGGGCCTATTCCCAGATCAACCACCTTTTAGAGCCTTTTACAGCACTGGTGTGATTCCCCCATGCTGTAAAAAGCGCTAAAATGCGAGCTGATTGTGGTGTAGGCTGATTACAACAACACCTCAGACTGTTTCTCATCCTTGTTACTGATGTTGCTTTTAAATTACCATCTGAGTTATTTATTTGATGGCTGGTGTCAGCACAGGATTGATCAGTCTCCTCCAATTCTCAAACACCCTTCTCTACAACAGGAATGAAGCACTGATGCTGTGCCAACATAGCACAGCACTTTGAAAGGGTTTGGATTCACACCTCAGGTTGTTTGAAGTGCCTTGTGATTAGGCATTGTGTCTGGGAAATACAGACTGTCCTTGTGTTCTAGTGTCAAGGTAAAGTGCACTCTTCCATGGAACGTTTATTGTTTTTACTGTCTTTTTAATATCTGTGTAATTAATACAAATCCGATATGAAAAATCAGTTGTTACTGTGATTTCCAGTACATATTATTCTCCTGTGTGTCGATGCCGTCTCATGAAACATGAAACACGCAACTCTGTAAACACAGCAGCTCTATTTAGTAGGAGGTCCTGAGGAAAGGCTTTGTTTTTGCGATTCAAAATCAAAGTTTTTGTGAGACACTTAAGAACATAAGAAAGTTTACAAATGAAAGGAGGCCATTCTGCCCATCTTGCTCATTTGGTTGTTAGTAGCTTATTGATCCCAGAATCTCATCAAGCAGCTTCTTGAAGGATCCCAGGGTGTCAGCTTCAACAACATTACTGGGGAGTTGGTTCCAGACCCTCACAATTCTCTGTGTAAAAAAGTGCCTCCTATTTTCTGTTCTGAATGCCCCTTTATCTAATCTCCATTTGTACCCCTGGTCCTTATTTATTTTTTTAGGTCGAAAAAGTCTCTTGGGTCAACATTGTCAATACCTGTTAGAATTCTGAATGCTTGAATCAGATCGCCGTGTGTTCAGTCTTTGTTCAAGACTGAACAGATTCAATTATGTTAACCTGTCTGCATGACATGCCTTTTAAAGCCGGAATAATTCTGGTCACTTTTCTTTGCACTCTTTCTAGAGCAGCAATATCTTTTTTGTAGCGAGGTGACTAGAACTGAACACAGTATTCTAGGTGAGGTCTTACTAATGCATTGTAAAGTTTTAACATTACTTCTCTTGATTTAAATTCAACACTTTTCACAATATATCTGAGCATCTGGTTGGCCTTATAGCTTCCCCACATTGTCTAGATGAAGACATTTCTGAATCAACATAAACTCCTAGGTCTTTTTCATAGATTCCTTCTTCAATTTCAGTATCTCCCATATGATATTTATAATGCACATTTTTATTGCCTGCATGCAGTACCTTACACTTTTCTCTATTAAATGTCATTTGCCATATGTCTGCCCAGTTCTGAATGCTATCTAAAGCGATACACGCCACTGTGTTACTTTACATCACTATTGTTTACTGTTTGTTTTGCAGTCAGGCTTTGAAAATTACAATCACTAAACCCCACTGCACCTGGATATCTCTGTCTGTCTGTGTCACCTGCACACACGTGACCACTTTGTCACAATGGGAGAAGTTGAAACCCCCTATTAATATGGCTTCTCCTTTGCTTCACGCATTTCTAATGTTACTTATAACTGATTACACCGTGTAACAAATTTATTTTATTTTTTTTGTTATTTCCTAATTGCTTATGCCTCAAAAGTATAGAAAGTGGCTATTATTCCCCACAAACTTTGCTTTTGTGACCAGGACGGTGATATTTCAAAATATCACTATTTCCAATGGGAGAATGTGAACGAAAAGACACAAATTTGCCCATAGTCAGAAAAAAACAACATATGAATCCATATTAACAGGCATTTATACTAAAGTAATACAAAAATGACTACAAAAGATTTAGAAGTGAGTAGTTTTCTAGATTTACAATTATACTGAACATTTTCTGACTATGTGAACGAAAAGACACAAATTTGCCCGTTCTCCCATTGGAAATAGTGATATTTTGAAATATCACCGTCCTGGTCACAAAAGCAAAGTTTGTGGGGAATAATAGCCATTTTCTATACTTTTGAGGCATAAGCAATTAGGAAATAACACTTACTACCCAGGAACAAAAATTGTGTTACACAGTGTTACATTTTGCTCCGTGCCTGAACATTTTGTCTGTGATACTTGTAGCATTTCGATAGATATATTTAATGGTTGTCTTACTGAGTTGTTGCCTTTGTTTTGATGTGGTCTCCCTTCTGTTTTTTTTGTTGGATTTCTCTCACCTTCCTTTCTAGTTTAAATGCTTCTGAACCTGCTCGAGGATCTTTTCTCCAAGTAGACTGGTTCCCTTTTTATTTAAGTGCAGTCCGTCCCGCCTATATACATATTCCTTGTTGTAGAATGTGGTCCAATGATCAAGAAAGGTGAAGCCTTCCTGTGTGCACAACGATTTCAGCCATGCGTTTAGATTAATTATTTCCAGGTGTCCATATGGTCCTTTGCAAGACATCGGCAGTATACCAGAAAATACCAGAGTTTTGCTTGTATCTTTTAATTTCCTTCCTAGATCTCTGAATTTGTATTGCAGGGATTTTGGTCCGTCTCCTCCAGTGTTGTTTGTACCGTTGTGGAAGACTTACTTGGTCGTCTCCTGTTCGTTCTAGGAGCCTGTCCACGTTCTCAGTGATGTGCGTGACAGAGGCTCCCGGAAGGCAGCACACTGTTGTTGTAAGGGGGTCCAGGAATTTCAGGAGTGCTGCTCCTCAAACTGTCGTTGCTGTATCATTTTCCACAGCTCCATTTCTAGCATACTTACTAGTTTAAGCAAGTCCTGGATCTTGCAGCACTTCACACACACTTGGTTAAGCTCTGCTGGGTTTTCTCCGATTTCTCGTTATTTATTTTTTTAAAGTTTGTTTTTGGAAGTTTAAGTTTAGTTTCTGTAGCTGTCAACCTGCTCTGCATTTCTCCCCATGCAACCACTTTCCACACTGCTGCTGTTTGTACTCTTCACACAGAGAGTGGTGAGGGGATGGAATGGGTTACCTAGTCATGTTGTTGAAGGAGACTCTTCTTCACACAGAGAGTGGCGAGGGGATGGAATGGGTTACCTAGTCATGTTGCTGAAGGAGACTCTTCTTCACACAAAGAGTGGTGAGGGGATGGAATGGGTTACCTAGTCATGTTGCTGAAGGAGACTCTTCTTCACACAGAGAGTGGTGAGGGGATGGAATGGGTTACCTAGTCATGTTGCTGAAGGAGACTCTTCTTCACACAGAGAGTGGTGAGGGGATGGAATGGGTTACCTAGTCATGTTGTTGAAGGAGACTCTTCTTCACACAGAGAGTGGTGAGGGGATGGAATGGGTTACCTAGTCATGTTGCTGAAGGAGACTCTTCTTCACACAGAGAGTGGTGAGGGGATGGAATGGGTCACCTAGTCATGTTGCTGAGACACAATCACTTAAATCCTTTAAGATGAGATTTGATTTTGAGATGAATCAGAAACTATCGGACAAGCATGGCTGTCCCTGGTTCTTAAATGTTCTCATGTTCTAAACAGCGAATACATCAGATGTTATTATAGCAAATCTCATTGCACACCATTTCAGCAGCAGGAGGCCATGAGATGCACACAACCTATTCACTTAGAAAACAATGGCTCCATCCATATATACAATTAAACTGTGCAACAAAAATAAGGTTCTCTTGGAGCTGCAGCATTTTACTAGTCCTTGCTTTCCTTTGTTCTTGGCCAATACTTACTGCAACATATCTGAAACGGGACTCAGAGATACGCCTGGAATGTTATTCTTGACCGAGATGCTGAAACAAATGACTAAATTTAGGGGAAAAGTATGTTTTGCTTCTTGCTGTGACCTTTCAGTGTGGTTTGTGATGCGTTTCCTCACCCTGCCTGCGATTCGAATGCCCAGTTCAATGTTTCCTCACCCTGCCTGCGATTCGAATGCCCAGTTCAATGTTTCCTCACCCTGCCTGCGATTCGAATGCCCAGTTCAATGTTTCCTCACCCTGCCTGCGATTCGAATGCCCAGTTCAATGTTTCCTCACCCTGCCTGCGATTCGAATGCCCAGTTCAATGTTTCCTCACCCTGCCTGCGATTCGAATGCCCAGTTCAATGTTTCCTCACCCTGCCTGCTATTCGAATGCCCAGTTCAATGTTTCCTCACCCTGCCTGCGATTCGAATGCCCAGTTCAATGTTTCCTCACCCTGCCTGCGATTCGAATGCCCAGTTCAATGTTTACCAATCCGGAGGACCCGTCAACAGGCTACTATGGACTACGACCTCAACAACTGGGTGGGATATTCTTTAGTTCTTCGTGTTAATAGGGATGCACCAAATTCAAGTTTTGGGGATTCGGCCGAATACCGAATCCATCTCAAAAGATTCGGCCGAGTACCGAATCTACAAAAACTGTCAGGAAAACTGAAGGAAACTGTTGAATGAAAAACAGGATATAGGATTCGGTTCACCGAATCCAAACCCTGCTCATAAAGTAGGTATTCGGGCTGAATCCTGGATTCGGTGCACCCCTAAATCTTACCTCAGGTAAGTTGGTCCAAGAGAATTGCTCACTGGGGTCTGAGACACAGGCCATGCATGGAGCACCGCCAAGGGGATTGACAGCCGTCACAGAAGAAACAAGCCCAGCACGCACGGCTCTTCCCGGATGCTGGTTGTCGGGCAGTGTGAAGTAAACCAGACACGTTCTTCATGACCTGCTCACTCAAACTGCACTGGCTGGCTGTTTGCTTTTCTGATTTACCAGGATCTAGGGCTGTTTGGGCAGCACTGTCCTTTATACACAGACCAGCTGAGAAGAG
>NW_024473143.1:0-17628 GCF_017654505.1 Polyodon spathula | reverse complement strand
TTTTTAGGGGTTTAAAGGAGTGCTTAACAAGGCTTTAAAATCAAGTATTTTATTAGCCATAGTGATGTTATCCCTGCCCCTATTTAAATGTGTGCCAACAAATGCTTAAATACATTCACTTCTTTTTTGAGTATGAGCAACATTGCCCACCTAACTCAATGGAAGTGTCAGAGAACACCCTGCAATGCTTAAAAAAAACGACGCGTTACCCCTGCTGTGTCCTGTGTTTTCTGTTTCACAGCGTTATATTTTTAAACATGTTGCACGCTCTTTTGAAACTCTTATTCACTCATTTCAATCACAGCACCAGCACTGTTGCAGGAATTGCAATACAGACAACACAGGATACAGCAAAGGTAACAAGGTTCTTCTAAACACTGCAGCACTGTAAACTCATTATTTCCTTTGCCTCCTGCCAGTATCAAAGTTGATATACTATGGATAGTTCTGTATGATCGAGAATCGATGCAATAATTATCACTCTCCAAGTCAGTGTCAAAAAATTTATTTTCCTTAAGAAACATTGTAGTACCAGAAAACTCCCGTGATGAACAAAAATACAATACCTAGAAAAAAAAAGAGTTGCCATCTCCTAGCAGACATTAGATATAAAAAAAAATACAGTGAACAGAAAACTATTGCAATGGCCACTGGCTCTAAACAACAACACAATTAACAACATGGCGGTATACGCAGGTTTTAGTACAAGTTAGCTCCTTCTAGTTAAAAACAGAAAAACTAAACGATACAAAAATATCCCATTCCCAAACCTCAACTTCCCAGTACAGAATACATTTTTTTTTTTTTTTTTTTTTAAGTTTATTTTCATTAATGCAAATGTGTAAACCATTCCTTCCAGCTAATATAATCACTTCCCCAAACAAACCACCCCATTAAAATAAAAAAAATTTCCACTGAAGGAGTTGACTGGCGTTAATAAATGACTTCAGAAGCTGGTTCTCAAAATTGGAATATTTCTAAAGACACTAAAACCCCACCTTCCAAAATCTTTCCTACCCAAATCAGAATGTGCACGTTCCTTCCATGGGCGCAGACTCAAGCAGTCAGCCAATGTGGGGAAAGGTTGCAGTCTGCCATTGCTTATATCACTGTAATCCATTCAATTATAAGCACTGTCTGTTGCACACAACTGGTTCATCATAACAGAAAAACTGCGATCCGGAGCCATTTGGTTGATCAGAATAGGAGTTTGTGGGCAATGCTGTGTGCAGAGAAGCAGACGCGTGAGGGCTGGAGGTTTTGTGATGCGGGAAATCTGGCTGTTACTATGTCTAACTGGTTTCACAGACAGTGTGAAAGAAAAGGTTTCACAGGGGAGGATTTCATTCTTCCAACTTCACTTTGTGAATTGACAAAGCAACTTCCATAATCTACCGACAGAAATGTACCCCATAACACACAGTGGCATCTAGTGCCCAAATATTGCAACAGCACCTTCTTAGATTATGATTTTTAAAAACGGAGAGAGAACTCCCCAGTCCGGTTTGTGGCTGTGCCCAGGACATCAGGGAATAGAAACGATGTAAAGCTTGTCAGAGCAGCTAGGCGTTGACATCGACATCATGCAGTGCAATGATGTTCTTTTAAAACCTCCCAAAGTGAGTCGATGAAATCTACAACAGCACTCGCTGATCATGCTAGCAATGTGCTGCTCTGATATGGAGATCCTTTTTCTGTAGGACTCTCTCTCTCTGGTTTGAGATTGGGAAGCTTTGTGTGCATCTCCGGACTCCACAGCCCTTCGAGTTGTAAACAATGGATGGGAACAGCACCGGATGTGTGTGAAAAAAAAAAAAAAAAGATTTTTCAATAACTTGAAAAAAGATTACAGCAAGTTTAACTTTTATGGAAATGTAGAGAGCCAACTTTATGTTCTTGCAGTATCTGTCTGGACTGGGATGTCACGGCACTGTTTTTGAAACCAAACAGTGAACAGAGACCAACAAAAGCATACCATGCAAGCCAGCATGCTGCTTGAAAATGTAGTTTTGGCTGCAGAAAATCGCACTGCCCTTGAAACCTGGGTGTCATGCAGCCGTATTCAGGAAGTATATTCAAGCTGCTACTGTCAGTAGTGATACAAGTGCTTAGATAATGAAACCTCTCCATTATACAGATATGGGATTAGGTTGATTGGGGGATGTCCACAGCTGATTGGTCTTATCTAGCCCTCAGAGTGCTGAATTTGGTGCTGGCACGAGCCATGGGGAACATAAAACAGAACGACCATCGGACGGCACTGAAACACTATGTGCACACAGCAAACTCGTTCTTTAATAACTGCCTCCAGAAAAGGGAGGCGATCATGCAGCCGCGAGGACAGTCAAAGCCCAGATATGTTTCCTGCCTGTGTGGCCTTTCTTGTATAGTTATCTTTAACAGCGCCCCCTAAAGGAAACATTATTTCACGGAGTCACGGTGTTCCGCGAGTGTTTGCTTTTGTGCTGGCACTCTGTATCGGCTAGATAAGCCACATGTGAGGGGCAAACACCCCAAGCAGGTTTAATACACTCGCCCTGTGGCTCGGGAAGGAAAGCAAAATCAACACAATCCCCTCACATTCCTTCTGTAAAAAAACAAACAAGGGCACCTTTAAACACTACACTCAATGCAGGGGGCATGGATTTTAAAAACAGCACCTTTAAAAAAAAGAAATATCTAACAAAACGTAGACAAGGACATGGCTTAGAATACCAAAGGCACCAAAACGAATGAAACAATCCCATCCACTTCACTTGGAGTGCACTGGCATTCTGTATGGGGTCTGATCTGAAAACAACAATACTGGGGAGCAACACATATATAAATAAAGACGACTTTTCATTCCTAGGCACCTTTTCCAGCTTGTGTGCTGTGGGGTCAATCGAATCAGCAGCTTGCAGGGCAAGAAAACCTCACTGGTGACGGCTGCATTGCTACCACCCTCTCATTATATACATGAGCACAAGCTACAGTGCGGGGTGAACACTGGACTTCTACAGACAATTCAAAATGTTACCTTCAATCTGGAATTAGCGGGTAAGCCAAAAAATGATTGATGATTTTTTCAATATTACATTAAAAAAATAAATAAACCAACTACTCCATCAAATGAGCTATTAATGGAGAGAAACACTGTTCTGTAAAGTGCAATGGGGCTTATTTGTTTTGGACATCGTGTATGCATTGCTTTTCTTTGCCTTTTTAAATGCTGTTATATGAGCAAAACCGAACATGTTCCAATACTTGTCCCAGCACTAAAAAGTCAAACTCTTCAGCACAACCTGACTGAACTGCCAGAATGCAGCGGACACGACCACGTCGCGCACGAAAGGTGGATCTGCACAATCACGACAGGCCACTCCCCCCTCCTCACAACCCCGCTGGCTCACTGCTTTACTGCCTTGCCCTTAACTCGGCATGTTGAGTGGCTGTTTGTTCTGCAGCCTCTTCAAATCAAGAACTCAAGTTTCGCCTTGGACTAGCATTCAAGTCATTGTCAGTGTCTGAGATGTTCTTCTGAAATTCCTACCTCTAGTATTAAGCTACCTGCTTAATACTGGCCCTTCATGGGCAGAAACCCCATAACTACATGACTAAGATCCAGGCCCTTGCTAATTCACTGACAGCGCCGAGCTTTCAACCCTAACACTGCACAACAATGAGGGAACTGACCTCAGGGGAATCCAATCAGAGGGGTAAGCAACAGCTAGTCCCGTGCTTCAGCGCTTACTGGTTCAAAATACACTCCATTCATCCTTCAGTCGTCACTACACAGTGGTGGACAGGCTCGCGTCATTGTAAAGGCTTTCCTAATGTACAAGGCTTCCCTAAAGATACACTTAAATATCATGACAGAGCAAATCCTATAGAAATAAAGCAGTGCGATCTCTTAAAAAACAGACAGCCTGATCTGATGCAGCAAGTTAACACAGGTACAAGAACCTGCCCTGCTTGATAATGAGAAGATTGTTTCAGAACGATGACTGGACGTACAGTTAGCAATGTATAACACGTGTCTTATGAATGCTCACTCTTACTGTATAGTTGGTTATGCTGTTGCTGGTGAATGGGCAGCGTCCATTGCATTCGCGAACACCGCAGCCAAACAGCCGAGATCAGTACAGCAAGACACAGCAGACCGAGCCAAGTGGAAAGCAGGGCTCTGCACAGAGGACTCGTTCCTAGCAACACTCACACGGCACAAAAAAACTGTTTAGCAGCGTAATCTACAAAGAGGTTACACGTATATATCAGATTTCACTGAAGGCATTATGAATCTCTCTCCAGTTTGTTTTTGTTCGTTTCAAACTGCAGAATGCAAGACCGACCAGACATGGCTGCTGAAATCAAAAGTGATACCAAGGATTCTCTTTCCTCACTAGCACACCTGCCCCCCTTAGAGTTCCGTCATTTTAATCTTTTACAAATACCACCGTCTGTAAAACTGGAAAAAACACCCAAATATGTACTTGTTTTTTTTATAAGATACCTTTTATAATAAGCCGAACATGTGATCATATTGAAGGTACGAAACCAAACAGCCTTCGTACTCAGATACCAGCAGAAAGTAATTAAAAACTCACTGCCCGTCTGCCAATGTGAAAATAACTTTGCAAGGCTGCTGCTAATAAGAGGCAAGAAAAGGGTTAAAGTTTCAGTTTTTACAGAGTATCTAAAAAAATGTTTAAAAAGTTAAGATAATTGATGATCTTGGCAATATCAGCATAACAATTTTGATTAATTATACAACAAGTGCTGAGAACTAGCATAGAGTATCTTTTTCATATCAGGTGCTGCAGAGTGAATTTTTATATATATATATATATATATATATATATATATATATATATATATATATATATATATATATATATATATATATATATATATATAACACACAGCTGTAGTCAAAAGTTTACATACCCCAATGGAAATTTGATCACTTCTAGAAATTTTATGAAAAATCTTTTAGCTAAAGTTTTGCTTTTGTGAAGTTACAAGTAACAGATGTCTACATTTATTAATTTTAGCAATTTTTTTTTTTTTTTGCAAAACTCCAAAAATGCAAATTCAAAGTGTAGGAGAGTCTGTGTGGCGCAGTGGCTAAAGAAACAGGCTGCAGCTGATGCACGGTTCAGACATCCTAGTCTCGTCTCCTGTAAAGCGCTTTGTGATGGTGCTCCACTATGAAAGGCGCTATACAAAAATAAAGATCATTTATTATTTGATGCTACGACAGTATTGTCTACAAGGTGCTAGATATTGCAATATGATAATGCAGAACCTAATTTTAGAAAAGTCTAGGAAATGCTGGATTGTAGGTGAACATTCTTGGAGAGTATTAAAGGTTTAGGCATAGGAGGATTGCTGTCATTACCAATAACACAATATGGGAAAAAGTAAAGAGCTATCTGAAGACCTTAGGCAGAAAATGATTTATTGTCATAAAGCTGGAGAAGGATACAAGATGATTTCCAAGCATCGGAGTATCCCAATCTCAACTATTGTTTTTATTATCTAGACGTACAAGACTCATGGTACTGTCACAACGCTGCCTCGGTCTGGAAGAAAGAAGGTTCTTTCACCAAGAACAAGCAGAAGAATTGTGAGGAAGGTTAATAAGAATCCGAGATTGACTGCCAAAGATATTCAAAGTGAATTGGACTGGGGTTTCCATTTCAACCACAGGTCCAGTATTGCATGGTGAAGGTCTCAATGCTCGGAGGCCAAGGAAAAAGCCACTCTTAGGAAAACGTCACAAGGACAATCGCTTAAAGTTTGCAAAACAGCATTTGAATGATGGATATGAGTTCTGGTCAAAGGTTTTGTGGAGTGATGAAACAAAACCCGAGCTATTTGGTCACGTTGATAGTCGTTACGTTTGGAGAAGTCTGGTGAGGCGTACAAAGAAAAGAACACCATACCTACTGTCAAGCACGGAGGTGGTAATATCCTTCTATGGGGCTGCTTTTCTTCCAATGGCACAGGAAATTTAGTTCCAATACATGTTAAAATGGGTTCCATTGCTTACCAAAAGATATTAGCCAATCATCTGAAACCCTCCGCTACAGAACTTGGTTTAAAGAGCAACTGGACGTTCCAACACAACAACGATCCAAAGCACACATCAGAATCTACTGCAGAATGGTTAAGAAGAATAAAATCAAGGTTCTGGAATGGTCTAGTCAAAGCCCCGATCTAAATCCCACTGAGAATCTTTGGGATGCGTTGAAGAAGTCTGTGCACAATAGAAGTCCTCGGAATCTGAATGAACTGGAATAATTTTGGGTTGAAGAATCATGCCAAAAGCTCAGACAAATATCCTAATCGTTTAAACAAGGCTATTATTGCTAAAGGTTCCTCAACTAGCTATTAATTTCATTTTCCTCGTCAAGGTATGAATACTTTTGAATTAGCATTTTTGGTGTTTTGTAAAAAACAATTGCTGAAATAAATAATTGTAGACCTGTCTTTTTTCTTCATACACAAAAGCAAAACTTTTCCTACAACTATTTGTTTTCAAGAGATTTGTAGAAATTATAAAGTTTCCATTGTTTATGTAAACTTTGACTACAACTGTATTTTATATATATATATATATATATATATATATATATATATATATATATATATATATATATATATATATATATATAAAACCGTATCTCATTTTGGAATCGTTCATAACCATTAAACATTCAATAGTGCTGAACTTAGAAATACTAAAAGGAATGTAATAAATTAAACTGACAAACATCTGGACTCGTAGTCTCTCTCTGTGTCTTTTGAAAACATTTAAAAAGACTTCCGGTCAAAACGTTTGTCCTTGAATTGATTCTGTTTCTTTTAGTATTTCTAAATTCATTTTGAAATCTACGCTACAGTAATTTCTAAATTCATGTCAAAGCTACAGTATATGAACACGTGTCCCTCTGTGTACCGGGTACATTCTTCCAGTGGCTGCACCGTGATCACACCGCGTCTCCGGCAGAGGGGTCCAGGTATCTTCTGTAGGGTGGGGTCTGTCTCAAAGGAGGGAGGGAGGGGGTTGAGAGGGGTCCATGTATCTTCTGTAGGGTGGGGTCTGTCTTGAGGGAGGGAGGGAGGGGGTTGAGAGGGGTCCATGTATCTTCTGTAGGGTGGGGTCTGTCTCGAGGGAGGGAGGGAGGGGGTTGAGAGGGGTCCATGTATCTTCTGTAGGGTGGGGTCTGTCTTCTGAGGGAGGGAGGGAGGGGGTTGAGAGGGGTCCATGTATCTTCTGTAGGGTGGGGTCTGTCTCAAGGGAGGGAGGGAGGGGGTTGAGAGGGGTCCATGTATCTTCTGTAGGGTGGGGTCTGTCTCGAGGGAGGGAGGGAGGGGGTTGAGAGGGGTCCATGTATCTTCTGTAGGGTGGGGTCTGTCTCGAGGGAGGGAGGGAGGGGGTTGAGAGGGGTCCAGGTATCTTCTGTAGGGTGGGGTCTGGGAGGGAGGGAGGGGGTTGAGAGGGGTCCAGGTATCTTCTGTAGGGTGGGGTCTGTCTTGAGGGAGGGAGGGAGGAGGTTGAGAGGGGTCCATGTATCTACTGTAGGGTGGGGTCTGTCTTGAGGGAGGGAGGGAGGGAGGGGGTTGAGAGGGGTCCATGTATCTACTGTAGGGTGGGGTCTGTCTCGTGAGCCCGTGGGAAAGGATCGAAGGAGGCGGTTGTCTCATGGAGTGCCATCAGGGTTCTGGTATATGGACGCTTTGTCTTTCAATAAATCCAGACACAGATGACAACTCCAACTTCCTAATAAAAAAAATAATGAAACAACATATTAATATAAAGCACCCAAGACCACCAGCCTCACTTCACATCTATCACATGATTTCTTCATTTTGAAAATAGCAGGTTGGGTTTTTTTTAGGGTCTCATTTTAAGTGCAATTCCCTTGAACAGATTTCAAGTCTTGGAATTGGGATTCTCATGCTTTTAAGCACGTTTTGAGTGAACAGGTTTACAATACAGCACATTCATCCCAGTGGAGAGCGGGGCTGGAAGCAGAGATCATTTGGGACCACGGACTGCAAAACATTTGTAAAAACTGACCAAATCAAAAGAGCTACCCTGATGAGCTCTCCATCAGACAGCTGTGACTTTCTGATGACGAGACCACAGGTGTACCTGGAAAAGACTTGGACGGTACACGTGGTCTCCACGACCAGTCACACAAAGAACCTCACCTTCAGGGGGTTCTGACATGGCCGGCTGTAGACAGTACATGTGGTATCCACGATCACAGTCATCACAAAACAGCAGCTTGTCCTGAAACAGAAAGAGCAGGTTAGGCACTGAAACTCCTGTGGGGTAACCATTCATCAGGCACTGATGAATCAGAACAGATCACATCAGAGTGGAGGTATGTAGCGTTTAAATTGTGATACAGGGCCAAAAGCACTACAAAGCTCACTGGAGTTACCAAGTGTCCTTGAATGAAGAATTGGTGCATTTTATAGGTGGCCCACTGTTTTCTGCATATCTCGATACGGATTGTATCGTGACACAGGGGTGCGCCGTTGCACCCCTAACCCCAGGCACTGCAGGAAACGCAATGTTCGGGTAAGAAATGATCCACAAGGTGACACACAGCGCTTGGCACTGATATTCTCCACAGCTGGTGTGAAGAAGGCGATTAGCAGGTTGTAACAGATGACAGGCTCTCTCGGGTGTTAAAGGATTGAAGGCAGGCTGGGGGCAGGCTCCAGCGGACTCACATCGTTCTCCGAGGTGCCGCAGATGTTGCAGCACTTGCACTCAATGCACTGCCAGCGATAGGTTTTCACCGCAGCCATCATGACCGGAGTGAACTGGAGACAGGAGGGGTGTCCTGAGAGAGACGCAGGAGAGACGTCGGGCAGAGTTACAAACACACGCACAAACTGAGCTAACCTAATCAAACTGGGTACTGGACTACACTTTATTTCCTGTTTAAAGTTGTTAAGTTTCTTTAACAATTTCAAACTAAAAAGACACTTCAAAACTAAAGCAGCTACAAATTACATTCCTATTATTTTTCTCCCGCTCCTCGTGCTTTTTTTAATCCTGTAACTCAAGCTTTTGAGCAGTCTGTTACTTTCTTCTTCTAGTTCACTGCCACACACACGTAACAAAGTGTCTTTATATCAGTAAGAGCCAGCGCCATCTAGTGGTCAGCTACTTTGGATCAAGTTTCTTTTTGTTTTACTGGCAATACAATGCTGTGCCTAAATGGCGCTAATATAATATAAAGACACTTTGATCTGGCCTATATTACATATATGTATGGCAGGCAACTAGAACTGAAGTGCAGCTCCTGAACTCAATCAAAAAACACAAACATAGCCTATCCCCTTTAGTCACAACTTTTTTCTTTTTTCTTTTTTTAAACTGTTGGGGACGAGAAGTTACCCTGTCCAGACTTTAAAAAAAAAAACACACAGCTCTGTCCAAAGGCTTTTCATCACCCTATAGAATTGTTTCCACGTCGAATGAAACCTGCTGAATATTGAACTACATACCGCACTGTAGTGTCCCACATACTGAATGAAAAACTGACAAATATAAAAACTGCATTTAGAAATCTAACATGAAATACCGTACTACTATTACGGCAGACTTTGGTAATATCATTTTCTTTGATTGCATGATGTTAAATAAAATCTCAACTATGTTCAGGTTTTTTTTTTTTTTTTTTTTTGGCTCAATCCTAAAATTCTCAGTGATGCAAGGTGTTTGCCCGCAGCTGTGTGTGCATGATAAATTACGGCACAGTTAGGAAGCGCGGTAGAATTATACACTCAGGTGAACAAAAGGCACATTTGAAAAATAAATAAATATACATAAATAAAACACACAGTATTTGGTCAACTGCAATAAAAAAAAACACTGATTATATCATAAAGTTGAGGGCTGTTGAAAGAGAGAAATCAGACAGCAGGGGGGATCTGCACCTGAGCGGCCGCAGTCCGAGCAGGACACCAGCCCCTCAGCCTGGCCCGTCTTGTGGTTCACTTTGGAGTCTCCCAGACAGAAGTCGCAGTAGTTGTTGGGCAGCGCCAAGCCATCAGGCCCTTTTTTAGCTGTGAGCAGAAATCAGAGCGGACAGGTACACTGTTTACAACCCACATCACTTTACACAAGGAATCCATTCGTTACGTTCAAAATGTTTGCAAGTTACAGACTTTTGTTCTTTTTAGGCTCTTGTCAGCCTTTAATCCAGGCTAAACAGTTTTTCATGTATGATGCTAAAGATCAAAACAAACTGTTTCTTCCTGTAGGTTTCAGGGTTTCAAATTGAAGAATAAACTACAAGCAAAGAACCAAAACATTTTCCCAGCTGAAGAAAAGGCAGCCAGGAATAACACTGTTCGTGCTAATTGTGATGGCTCGTTAGGGACATGAAGGGGAGGGGAGTTACATAAGATACATTCTCAGCATCTCAACGTTTCAGATCAGAAGATATAATGGTTTGAAATCTCATGGTCTGTAGCTTTGACACTTATTTATAAACATCATAAACTGCTAGGGGTGTAAGTAAATATATCATATAAAGAGGTCGGTATCATTTACATTGTAATACAAGACCAAAAGCACAACATAGCTAACAGTACTTCATCAAGTGGTTCTTGAATACCTCCTCTCCCTGTCTCATGAAACTGTTCTTTTAACAGAACAACCCATCATTAAAATGACCGTTTGATCTTCTTATGCCAATCAAGGTCAGCCCATGTATACATATCATATCACGACATGCATTGCATCATGAGATCAGTGTATTGTTACAACCCTATTAATTGCTGCTTGATTATTATTACAACATTAAACCTCAGGAGAGCTGGCAGTGAATGCCGCATGAACAGATTTCGTGAAACGGTTTGTATTCCAGTCTGTTTGCATTAGCGAGACTCTGCTGTGCGTATTTCTAACGGTGCTCTTGCAGTGAGAAAATGCTGGACTCACATTTCTGCTCCTCGGATCGGGGGCGGATGGGGGCGCGTGGCTCCGGATCCTCTCGATCCTCCCCCTCCTCGTCTGCCAGGTGGGAGTGTGCGTAGTGATAGCTCAGCCCGGGGCGGTTCTTGTAGCGTTTCCCACAGACTGGTGAGCAAAACAAGACGTCACACACACACAACATGGACAGTCACCTCCACCAGACATTCCAGCCAATCAAATACCATCAAACCTCACATGCTGTTCGCAATACAGATCTCTACAGAAGACAATGCATGAACGAGGGGAGGCAACTCGGCCCACAAATGGTTCACAGCAGCTGATTGATCTCAAACTTTGTCTAGTCAGCTCTTGAAGGATCCCAGTGATTCACAAACCAGATAAGTGGGTGACCCATGTCACAGGCTGCATGCCAGTCATTACAGGAGCAGCTGGTTGGAAACAGTGTTTACTTTAAACGCAACATGTAATATTAGACCAACTTAAAGAAATCTGTTTGCTTTCAGTTAGTGTTTCACTTCAACGTGTCATTTCCTGTCACTAACCAAACCAGCTGCTTCCCTTAAACATGGAGCCAGTGCCATGCTTGAACAGGGCAGGCGTGAGCGAGGAAGAACACACACAACACCGGGAAGCAGGGCATGCAAACTACAATACCAGATTCACCCATTCATAAAAAATACTACATTTAAAATGAAATACAGGTTGGCTTCTTTAACCCTTTGCGGTCCATTTATTTAGCGCCTGTCAGACGCGTCAGGTTCAATTTATTTTCACAAGAGCGGTTTATTTTACTCGCTGTTTAAAAGTAATTTTATTCTCAGTAAAACAGGTTTAAAAGGCGCTGTATAGGAACAGGACACTCAGTACTGCATCTCCAGCCCCAAGCCTTGCTCGCTGTATTTATCACATCTCTCTTCATAGTCATGCACACTGATAAATCATCTCCTCATCACTCGTTTTATCAACAAACTCCACAATAATGCGATCCAAGTCATTACTTTATTACTATAACACCTCAAAAAGCTTGGCAAATGTCCGTGGTTTTCTTTGAGCGCTGGATGTGGAAGCAGCTCTCTTGTTTGTTTATGTCCGTGGTGAAGGAACTACACGTATTGCTCAGATCAGCCTCTGGGTTTTTTGGGGTTTTTTGGGGTTTTTTGGGGTTTGTTCCCCCCCACCCCCACCCCCCCCGAAAAAACTACTAGGGACCTGTACTTGGTCTTTTTGATGACCGGAAAGGAAAAATTGTAATGTGGGACTTGGTCCAACACAGGACCGCAAAGGGTTAATAAAACCCACACGTGATCCCTAAACATCCAATGCAGGTCAGATTCACGGGACCATTTTACTACCTGAACCCCTTCAAACAAACTGAAATGATTTCTTTTTACGAGGTAGGACAAAACTATAACAGGGGAAACAGAGGGGGCTGAAGAACTGTTTTTTGAGAATTCGATGGAGCAGGGGCCTGATTGTTCAAGCTCCTGTCATGTCAATAATATACCTAACCAAGGGGAGCTTTGAATCCCAGGTCGAGTAACGATACTTGAGAAAGGAGGAGTGCAGGGCGGTGTTCCTGTGCTGGGAAACACATGGCAGGAATGGGAAATGGACATTTCCAGGGTTAAACGTGTAATAACCAAGGGTTTAAAAAAAACGTTTATCTGTTACAATAACACCCCACTGAGTTCTGTTGAATTGTGGGAATCTGTTAACCTGTAACACAGGAAGGAAGTGAACAGGCAGCAGAGCACAGCCAAAACCTTTTAGTATCACTACGCATTTTAAGAAGGATCGAAAAGGTCTAAATCAGCATTAAAGACACGCTGTAGTGCTCAGATACAGTACGAGGTATTGAATGGATTCCAATAGTGTTCACTAACAGAATTTATTTTCAATACATGGTGTACTATACTGTGTGTTTATCAGTGTTCAGTAGCTTCCTCTGATCAAGCGCAGGGCATTTCATACAAAGTGCAAGAGAACGTACACTCTTCACTAGAGGAGCCACTAAACACTTAAACATATCAGAAGCCATTAAATCAAAATAACTTCCAGTAATGAAATGCGGAATCTGTTCCTATAGAAGCTGCTGTAGTCTGAATGTTTCAAGTGCTTTGTCATTGACACTCCGACAGTGAGATCTACACTCTCAGCCATATAATAAGTGCAGCTGCTGCAAATAGTTTTCAATGGGGACGTGACTTATGTCTGTTAACAGCATCGTGTAATAAAAACACGAAGCTGTTACCACTGCAGCGTTCTGTACGCCAGCGTTTCTATTCAGAACAATCACTGAACAGCTCCTCACTCACATGGGAACCTTCTAGTCTCATACTTTTAATTATATTGAATTGTTTTTAACTGTCAGTTATAAATACAAGACTATAGCTGCCAGTATCAAAGCCAGATGCATCCCTTACATGTACATGCAAAAACATACATTCAGATTAACCAAGTTTGACCACAACTGGATTAAACAGTGGTAAATGCAGGTGCAATGCACGTATATGAAGACAGACAGGGATCTCTTTACAGCACCAGATTCTGATACTCTCAATATCGTGTTTTTTAACTATTGGATAAGCGGGTTTGTAAAACTTCACCGTGCTACATGCATTCGGTCACCTCTCATTCCCTGTCACTGTGGATATCAGCCATGAAAACGTGTTTAGAAAACCCCGAGTCACACCTTTAACTTCACACCATGGGAGAGAAGCAAGTGTGAAAGGCAGTACAGGAAAGCTGGTAAACCATTAATCTGCACTTCATGCTTTTCATGCGAGACGAAAACGAAATGATCTGTACAAAACCAGCAGTCCTGCTACCATCTCACGAACACAGAACGAGACAAAGCTGAGATCAATCAGAGGCAGCCCTGCTGCACACAGCCTCTCACTGCACTGTGTGATTGAGCACTGAGATCAATGAGGGGGAACCCTGCTGCACAGCCTCTCACTGCACTGTGTGATTGAGCACTGAGATCAATGAGGGGGAACCCTGCTGCACAGCCTCTCACTGCACTGTGTGACTGAGCACTGAGATCAATGAGGGCAGCCCTGCTGCACAGCCTCTCACTGCACTGTGTGACTGAGCACTGAGATCAATGAGGGGGAACCCTGCTGCAGTCTCTCATTGCACTGTGTGACTGAGCACTGAGATCAGTGAGGGGGAACCCTGCTGCAGTCTCTCACTGCACTGTGTGACTGAGCACTGAGATCAGTGAGGGGGAACCCTGCTGCACAGTCTCTCACTGCACTGTGTGACTGAGCACTGAGATCAATGAGGGCAGCCCTGCTGCACACAGCCTCTCACCTATGGAGGAAACAGTAAAAGCAACACAGGGTTCAGTGATAAAGCTGAGCAAAGCTTTCCCATTCGTTAGAATGACCAATTCCATTAAAGGACTTCAAGCAAAACCAATCGGTATAGTAAGTCTTATTTTGAAATGCAGCGTAATCCACACTGCTCATCTTACCAGAAGATGACTTTAAAATAGAAATGTATTTTAATCCCGTTTTCCAGAAGTTCTTTAACACGTTTCAACAGAATATTCCCTGGAATAAACAGATCCTTCTGGTTTTGCCTGTTCACTGATCAGAAGTAAAAAAAATAAAACGAAGTTTCCACTTGTGGAATTTTATTTCCATGCCTCTTATTTGTACACCCGTGAATGCAAAACTACTGCATGGTGATGCCTTGTCCATCAGGCAGACACACAGGTCCTAACAAAGTGGCCAGGCAGGCAGGGAGAACTAAACTGCCTGGTGCATCCATACTGCCCCACACTCCAATATTCCCAATGACTCATCACGATGGGATCAGCTGTTCTCTAGACATTGCTGAAATCTGATCCACGCATTGCTGTCAAATGAGTCAAACTTCGCCATCAGCTAGACATTTCATGGTAAGATGCGCTAATACAATTCTTTGTTTGAAGTCCTTTAATTGTAATTGAAGTAAAAAAAAAAAAAAAGAATTCCAATAATCAAATATTGCATTTAAAAGTAGTCACAGGCTACTGACAGACAAAGGCAGAATGATCAAACAGATGAGATACCTCGTTCTGAAGGTTTGGGAATATGCTTTTGTTTGTAACTATCTGAAACAGAGAAAAGAGAGGGAGGGAGAGAGAAGAGAGGAAGAGAGGGACTCAAAGAATATTTAGCTGCTGTAAAGAATGCCTCTAGGTGAAGGTTTAAGAAAGAAAGAAGTTAAGAACTCGCTATTCTGTATTCTTTACTCAAAACTAAGATGGCTGCTACGCCACTCACAGCAAAATCAATGCTAGCCATCTAGTTAAGATCTGCATGTTATAGAATTCAACTTTTTTGCTGGTTATTACTCAGTGCTGATAATAAACCACTCACCTTTCAGAGTATTTGTTTTAATTGTGCAGCAGCTTGTGAAGTCTGTTTAATGCGATAACTTTCAGCACTTCGCTTTATCTAAACTATGGTGGTTCTCAATGCTGGCATCATTTAAACTGTTAATATAAACTATTTTAAATACATTTTTACAAGGACAAAATTAAATGATACTAATGCCACGTTTCCATCTGCACTATGAATCCAGTGCTGGACACTCAATCTCATCCTGTTCCCAGTATCAAACTGGGGCAGCTTGCACCTGCAGTCCACAATCCACTCTGCAACCGGACACATGACACACAAGTCAAACCTGCATGCATCACGATGCTGTATAGCTGCTATTTATGAATTAATTCACCAGCTTCCAGTATTCCCCGGACTGTATAATATAATCACAGCCTGTTTCTTTTTCTATAGTCAAGAGATTTAAAGCCCGCCTCTCTATAGCATCGCACGTTATGTCACTTCCACCATCAGTGTGGAGAGATGGAGTTCTGCCAGCCTAAAATCCTAACTGGGGCTGACAGACAGACACAGGCAGACAGCCAAGCAGACATTGAAATGGATCTGTTGCTGATGGAAATGAAGAGTCAGTCCCAGAGGCAGGTGGAAACACGGCATTACTAAGACTATTGTAGGTTTGATTTTCAGAACCTTGGGTCTTTGTTTTGTTTTTAGAGATTTAATATAATCAACTGAAAACACCTCAGTTTTTTTCAGCTGGTCAGAAACAAAGAATTGAAAGTTATCACATAAGCAAAAAAGAGAATGCTTCCCTTACTCCCTTATGAATTCACGTTTTTAAATAGAAACACAGCTTTTTTAGTGCTGTTGATATTTCACATAATTTCCAAATTCAGAGTGATCGAATGACACTGAAGGCTCATGTAATTAGACTGGGGAGAGAATAGTGGCGTGGTGTCACTTTAAAAAGTGTGAGAGGAAGAGCTACTAACGAGGGAGTCAGCTGCAATTATAAAACGGGATTACTCGGACCATTTCTACTCAATGGAAAATGCAATTATTGAGCAGCTCACTACAATGAGAGCTTTGAAAACAGCGACAAATTTCAAGAATAAAAAGAAAGTATTTTATCAGGAAGTTTCAACTGACGCACCATCTCCCAATGGGTCAGCAGGTCACAATTAAAACCTATACTCGTTACTGCACGTCGATCAACAGGAGAGACAGCAAGACTATGCACCCGGGACAGTACGCAGCAATGCTGCAGAATGTCATGTTATAATTAACGAATTTGTTACTATCAGCACGACTGAGATTTTAAAGCTGGAAATGCTAAAAGAATCAAAGTAAATTCAATGGTGAACATTTTGACCGGGTGTCTCTTTCAAGTTCAATATCGTTGAAGGATCATTGATCTTTCTAAATTTTTATTTGTAGATGGTTAGGTTGCTATTCCAAAAACAACTTTCAATTCATGACAGCCCTAAAAAGCTGTGCTAATCAAGGGTTAAAATCCATCTTCTCTTTGCATGTATTTTATATATCAACGCTAAAGTTGTTTACCACGCCCTGTGCTGTACGTTACTCCAATGGTCGAGCTGCAGTAAAGGAAGCAGGATTCACAGGTTCATCTGTAGCGCTGAAGCTGGTGAAGAATCATAAGATTCTCTGCACATTCAACAGCTGGAACAGTAAAAACGTTAAAGCGAACAGAAAATGGATTTTAAAGCACTGATTAAACACACTGATATACTAATCTAGCTTGACAACTGTCAATTCTCTTAATCTGTTCAAATGAAGTTCAAGAAGTTAAACAAGAAGATGGAGACATCATGAGCTAGTGACTGTGACTGAGCCTTTTAAATCAAAAGAAAGAAATACATCTACAGAAACACACACATGTGCTGAAGTGCAGTACTGGACAGAGGCGTAACCCTGACCAAAGCAAACACACTGATTATAAACTTTTTGCATGTTTGGCACAGAACTTTTCTCATCATCAAAAACAGGCCAGAACTGAATGTATCAAACTGGGGTGAGCGGCTCACTAGATACAGCCTTCCTCAGCCCAGCCAATCAGAAGCCAGAACTGATACAAGGTGACCTACTTCTGATACTCTCAAGAATTTGTGCCAACGCAATCCAATTCAAGATATAACTGGGGCATATGAAAATCAAACAGATGGCCACAAAGCTGTGCTTGGATTACCTTCGCTCTACAAGTACTGCACTTGTAAAGCTCGCCCCCTGCTGTATGCAGTTCACACACTATCCCATGCTAGAACAGCAGCTAACGCCCCAGTGACTGGCAAAACATGTTCAATACTCTGTTGCTACGTGTTC
>NW_024473142.1:0-7372 GCF_017654505.1 Polyodon spathula | reverse complement strand
TCTTTGTACTTTTGGGAATATCAAAATATTTACATGCCTTCGTTGGGTCAGTCATAAAACTAATGCGTTCTCTTTCCTATACCGCTAGAGCGCTCTGCAGTGTGGAGAGTGGAGTTCTCTTTCCTATACTGCTAGAGCGCTCTGCAGGGTGGAGAGGAGTTCTCTTTCCTATACTGCTAGAGCGCTCTGCAGTGTGGACAGTGGAGTTCTCTTTCCTATACTGCTGGAGCGCTCTGCAGTGTGGAGAGTGGAGTTCTCTTTCCTATACTGCTAGAGCGCTCTGCAGTGTGGAGAGTGGAGTTCTCTTTCCTATACTGCTAGAGCGCTCTGCAGTGTGGAGAGTGGAGTTCTCTTTCCTATACTGCTAGAGCGCTCTGCAGTGTGGAGAGTGGAGTTCTCTTTCCTATACTGCTAGAGCGCTCTGCAGTGTGGAGAGTGGAGTTCTCTTTCCTATACTGCTAGAGCGCTCTGCAGTGTGGAGAGTGGAGTTCTCTTTCCTATACTGCTAGAGCGCTCTGCAGTGTGGAGAGTGGAGTTCTCTTTCCTATACTGCTAGAGCGCTCTGCAGTGTGGAGAGTGGAGTTCTCTTTCCTATACTGCTAGAGCGCTCTGCAGTGTGGAGAGTGGAGTTCTCTTTCCTATACTGCTAGAGCGCTCTGCAGTGTGGAGAGTGGAGTTCTCTTTCCTATACTGCTAGAGCGCTCTGCAGTGTGGAGAGTGGAGTTCTCTTTCCTATACTGCTAGAGCGCTCTGCAGTGTGGAGAGTGGAGTTCTCTTTCCTATACTGCTAGAGCGCTCTGCAGTGTGGAGAGTGGAGTTCTCTTTCCTATACTGCTAGAGCGCTCTGCAGTGTGGAGAGTGGAGTTCTCTTTCCTATACTGCTAGAGCGCTCTGCAGTGTGGAGAGTGGAGTTCTCTTTCCTATACTGCTAGAGCGTTCTGCAATGTGGAGAGTGGGGTTCTCTTTCCTATACTGCTAGAGCGCTCTGCAGTGTGGAGAGTGGAGTTCTCTTTCCTATACTGCTAGAGCGCTCTGCAGTGTGGAGAGTGGAGTTCTCTTTCCTATACTGCTAGAGCGCTCTGCAGTGTGGAGAGTGGAGTTCTCTTTCCTATACTGCTAGAGCGCTCTGCAGTGTGGAGAGTGGGGTTCTCTTTCCTATACTGCTAGAGCGCTCTGCAGTGTGGAGAGTGGAGTTCTCTTTCCTATACTGCTGGAGCGCTCTGCAGGGTGGAGAGTGGAGTGTTGAAAGAGCTATTTAATCCTCAGTTAAATTTCAATGGCCCTGAACTTGTCTAACTGCAGCTCTGTGAAATGCTCCAGCAGTGAAAGGCGAGTTCTCTAGCAGCGCTATGACTCTCAAGTTCCCATGTTATCCCATGCGGCCCTGTGTGTGCGTGGATGAATGTAATCCCGCGTCAGCACAGACAGTGTAAGCTCGCTCTGGTCTCTAGCCCTGGTGCTGCAGAGGGCTCTCCGCGGTTACTCACTGTCACAGGCGTAGGGTTTGTCTCGATCCTCGATTGCGTCCAGCTTCTTCCGGGCGCTGCCCACGCCTCTGCCCTGCACGAGAACCACCGTTAGACATTGAATCGCCGGCTCTATGCAACACAACATGCAGCTACAAGCTCTGCTCTCCCTTTGTTTTTATGGAGGTTAATATGTTACTCAAATACAGAACTGCAAATAAAGCACGGTTAATAAGACACTAAATGAAACCAGCTGCCTGGTACACCCAAGCTCTCAGAAAGTAAACTCTTTCTGTGTACTATTTCATACAAGTTAACTTACTGACTCAGTTCCATTAGTGTAGAGGAACATTCAACAGCAATGCCATTACCCCTCAAATACGACCCCATTCAATTGGGATTCCAAATCCTGTTGTAATACAACATGGACAGACACAAATCACAAAGCTCCCACTAACAGAAAGCAACAGCAGCCTTAAGCTGGCACACCTGAGTGTAACCATTAACCTGTCCCCCTGGCAACACTGCTGTTAGGGGCCGTCCACAATGATCATGTTACAGCAAGCCTACACAGCACGCTCTTTCAAGAGACCCCCCCCCCCCCAAAAGCGTACACAGAAATGCCGAATCAGAAGCAGGCCCTATGTTTTCAAAATGGAATTACACACCATAAGTGAAAATAGGTGCTTTTGACTGGTTTAGGATGATAATCTATAACTTAATTGGCTCATGGATTTCCAAAGTGGTAAAAAATATATTATTTTTCTGTGTGTCTTAAAAGCTATTTTTTATTCTATGTTGATCACTGTCCGTATGCAGAACGCAGGTATTACTTTACAAATGTTTCATAGCAACGCATCTATCGATAGAGGCAGCAAGTCATTTTAAGGTAAATTATATTTGATTTCAAGTCCCCCAAAAAGTACGTCTGTTCACTATTTATACTGAAAACCACATGCTTTCAGAAAATGACAAGAATACGGGAGGGCCCCTTGGTGGATGTATGAAGCACCACATGTGGTCTATGCAGTGTTGCAGTGGGACGGACCCTTGGTGGATGTATGAAGCAGCGTGTGTGGTCTATGCAGTGTTGCAGTGGGACGGACCCTGGTGCACTTGGAGACTCAGACGTATTGAGAGAGTTGTGGGATACTCTCACCTTGCCCTTGCCTTTCCCTCGTCGTTTGGGGGTGTCCTCTTCGTAATCCTCATCATCCAGGTCATCAAGGAAGTCCTCGGGCTCCAGGATTCTCTGAAACAGCCGGGCGATCAGCGAGTTCACACAAGCGTTGCGCATCCAGTCCAACACAATGCATTGCAAACACACCACCAAACACAACGCATTGGAAACTGTAGGTCATATCGACTTTCATATAAAAACATTGCAAATGTCGCTGATATTTTAGATTAACAGAAAACAGAACTAAACTGAATTAAATCTTTAACCCAATGTGTCTAGCTTTGCCTGGAGATTACGATTGAGCTAACACCTCAAATACACCCGCCACTCAGGAAACAAATGGCTAATGAAACCCATCTCTGCGATTGAATTACCCAGTCTAGTGAGAGAAAGGGGGTTTAACACAGAGTCTGAAAGAAAGAGAAAAATAACCACTTGAAAAATTAGCTTAAAGAAAACAAGAGCCTGAAGACACATTTCACGTCCTATTGATTTAAAACCACTACGAGTACAAGATGCAAGCGTTTTTATACTTAAACCGCCTGACAAGCACAGAATAACCCATGCAATAAATTCCTAAGAATTAAACTGTTTGCGACGTGTAACCAAAATCGCAACCCGACATACTTGTCTAAAGAAATGTAATTTCTTATGGTAAAAATAACGGGAATTCAGAATTATTTAGCAAAAGTTATGCACGTTTTAAGTTTCCCCTTTCCAGATTATGATAATGAACAAATCAGACAGAGGAAGGGGGGAGCGACCAATCAAGGTTCAAGCCCATTCAGGCACAAACTAGCCAATCGGAGCATGAAATTCAAACCATCTGTGTTTGAAAAGTATAAAAGCTGGCTGTAAACATTAGTTCTTGGCCCCTCTAATGGCTGGACACCTGCCCCTCGGAGCATGCATAATAAATACCCTCTTTAAGAGATTCCCAGTGCTGAATCATTCGCTCATGTTGAACAAACACGATTTATGAACTGTGAACAGTCTGGAATGTGGTCTATTTTTGGCTTCTTGTAACGTGTAAATCCGACATTGTTTTCAGAGAGCGATATTGAAAATGGGTTTGTACATTACAATAGCACGTGGTTATTGTTTTAAGAATATTAACTGTCCACAATAGTACCCACAAAACACACCAACAAACTAGCAGTACATCTACAAATACAATGCATTGGAAACACACCAAAACTACCCACACCTACAAATACACCCCCTGAACTAAACAAACAAGAAAATAACTCAAACCCTAATTATAAAGCACTCCTGAACACAGTAAACTAATACTAGACACAGCCTGTGATGCCGCAGTCCCAATCCACTCTCACTGAGCACTGTCCTACTGGCACTATTAAAACAGCAGTTACTGTAACTAATGCATTCTCCTTGTTGTCTAGATTCACTTTGTAGAGATAGAGTTGCCACAGGGTCATGAGTGACGGTATAAATAGGGGTCGATGTTATCTGTTCCTTCGTTTTGGTTTATGAGAAGTGACCCGGAAGTTCCTGCGTTTTGTGTATCCGTATCGTGAGTGTTTGTTTGTCCTGTCTCTTTGTTGTTTGCTTCACTAGGCAGCTAACATGTTCTGGAGCTGTCGCCAGAGGCCAGAACAAACCTGGAACAGCAGTGCACTGCACCAAAAATAACTGTGTTTACACCACTAGCACTAACGATTTGTGTTTTGTGTGGGTGTATAATAAAAACAGGACTGTTATTTGCAGGGCAAACCCGGGGATTATAACTTAAGTAATACATGCTGCTGTATTACTCAACATCATTATTATTTACTGTTTGTTTTGCCGTCAGGAACTGGACACAAAAAAAGCTCATTAAACAAACTTTGCACCTGGATTGTAATTGCCTGTCTGTTCATTGATCACCTGCACACTGTTAACCACTCTGCCACACCCTGTCATCTTGCAGAAGTAGTTAGGGGATAATAACTGGGGACCACAGCACTTGTGGGAGAGACTGTTCATTAAAATATCTAGCATATATTTAAAACAGACGATTTTCTACTCAGGAATACCGATTAGGAAGCATGGGGTCTGAGCGGGAAAGCATGGGCAATGTAATCCACAGCTCTAGTCTTTCTGTAAATCGTATGTTGTTTTGAGACTTTTACACTCTACTGTATACCTTTCTTCATCACATCTGGCGATTTTTATATATATATATTTTTTTAAACCCTGTGACCTCACATTAGTTACAGCTAACCAAAGTGTTTTTATTATTATTATGGCCAGTATTGTAAGCTCAATACACAGCATAAGGAGGAAGCACGGTGTAAATGCAGCTACACATACACAAGATCTAGCTATACACAGAGACGCACACATGAGATTTAACTGTACACAGAGACACAAGCGATCTAGCTGTACACACACAAGAGATCTAAATGTACACACAGAGACACACAGAAGAGATCTAAATGTACACAGAGATCTAAATGTACACACACAGACACACACAAGAGATCTAAATGTACACACAGACACACAAGAGATCTAGCTATACACAGACACACACAAGACATCTAACTGTATACACACAGAGATCTAGCTATACACACACAGAGACACACAAGAGATCTAACTATTCTGAAGACCCTGAGAAAGACCTCTAGTCGAAACATCTGTCTTCAGTTTCTTTTAGTATTTTAAATGTATCCCTCTTGAGTGTTTAACAGTCACAGATTCTTGTAGTTTCACCTGGGAGCTGTGACCCATCGTTTGAAGTTATGGCTGACTGGTTCACATGTAATGAATGTTTATGCTGGACTCGCAGGCCTGGGGAAGGCTGGTTGTTGTGCTCGTTGTTTTTTACCCTCGCCCCACATGGGGCGGCAGGGCGTCTCTGTGCCGTACCTTCCTGGTGCGTGAGTTTGCTCCAGGGAACTCAGACAGGCTGTCCTCGTCGCTCAGGAGCCGGGGGTCCGGCAGGCTGCGCTTGTCCAGGGGATCTGTCTTCAGAAGGGCCTCAAGACTGCTGCCATCAGGGGGCACCATGGAGTCCTTCTTCAGTCCCATATCCATGTCTGCAAAGAATCACAGCAACCCCCCAGCGTCAATACAGCACCCTACTGATCACAGCAACCCAACCCCCCCCCCCGTGTCAATACAGCACCCTACTGATCACAGCAACCCCCCCAGCGTCAATACAGCACCCTAATGATCACAACCACCCCCCCACTGTGTCAATACAGCACCCTACTGATCACAGCAACCCCCCCAGCGTCAATACAGCACCCTACTGATCACAGCAACCCCCACCCCCCCACTGTGTCAATACAGCACCCTACTGATCACAGCAACCCCCCCAGCGTCAATACAGCACCCTACTGATCACAGCAACCCCCCCAGCGTCAATACAGCACCCTACTGATCACAGCAACCCCCCCACTGTGTCAATACAGCACCCTACTGATCACAGCAACCCCCCCAGCGTCAATACAGCACCCTACTGATCACAGCAACCCCCCCAGCGTCAATACAGCACCCTAATGATCACAACCACCCCCCCACTGTGTCAATACAGCAGCCTACTGATCACAGCAACCCCCCCAGCGTCAATACAGCAGCCTACTGATCACAGCAACCCCCCCAGCGTCAATACAGCACCCTACTGATCACAGCAACCACCCCCCCACTGTGTCAATACAGCACCCTACTGATCACAGCAACCCCCCCAGCGTCAATACAGCACCCTAATGATCACAACCACCCCCCCACTGTGTCAATACAGCAGCCTACTGATCACAGCAACCCCCCCAGCGTCAATACAGCAGCCTACTGATCACAGCAACCCCCCCAGTGTAAATACAGCACCCTACTGATCACAGCAACCCCCCCAGCGTCAATACAGCACCCTACTGATCACAGCAACCACCCCCCCACTGTGTCAATACAGCACCCTACTGATCACAGCAACCCCCCCAGCGTCAATACAGCACCCTAATGATCACAACCACCCCCCCACTGTGTCAATACAGCAGCCTACTGATCACAGCAACCCCCCCAGCGTCAATACAGCACCCTACTGATCACAGCAACCCCCCCAGCGTCAATACAGCACCCTACTGATCACAGCAACCCCCCCAGTGTAAATACAGCAGCCTACTGATCACAGCAACCCCCCCAGCGTCAATACAGCACCCTACTGATCACAGCAACCCCCCCAGTGTAAATACAGCACCCTACTGATCACAGCAACCCCCCCAGCGTCAACACCCCCAGCGTCAATACATCAAACTATTGATCACAGCAACCCCCCCCTCCCGTGTCAATACAGCACCCTACTGATCACAGCAACACCCCCCCCGTGTCAATACAGCACCCTACTGATCACAGCACCCAACTGCTCTCTACAGACACGAGGCACTACATCCATCAAGGTCTTAACTGTCAGTTATAATATGCTGGCAGGTCAGCACATTGAACTGCATGGAGAGGGCAGGGCGGGGTCACACACGGATGTCAATATGAACTCACCAGAGGTTAAGAGGGGATCCAGTACACAAAGTTCAAAGTTTTTACTCTCCATTATTCCTTGTTCCCCAACCCATCCTTCGGTTTTATTTTCTGAACCGAGTTATGCATTTATCTACCAAAAAAAAGCTCTTTGTACTAGTTTTATACATGTATTAGATTGTGTATGTTTTTTCACAGAGAACAAACATTCAGTGCTTTCCTTCTAATGGAAGTCACATGAGTTACGCAG
>NW_024473141.1:0-8001 GCF_017654505.1 Polyodon spathula | reverse complement strand
GGCAAAGCAGGGCAGTGACGTCACAGGGGCAGGATACGTGTGCTCAGGAAATCCGTTCCCCTTGCACTTCCTGGGTCAGCTCTGCAGTGTCTTCGGAGTCGTGCTACTGGCTGAAAGCAGGTAGGTCAACAGGGGAAGCAGCTGACTGGTTACTGACAAGAAAGAAGCTAGGGAAGGGGTGGGGACAATTTCACTCTGCAGCTAACCAAGGAAGTGCAACACTAACTGAAAGCACGGCTTGCAAACAGAGATTTTTTTAACCAAGTGTAGCACCACATGTTTTAAAATGAAAACGCAGATTTACTATAACAAATTTCTTTCAAAACTGCACGTTTGAGATTCAGGGAATAGGCGTGCAGAGCAGGTGAGATTCAATCAGTATTAAAAAAAGAAAACAACAAAAACAAACCCTGGACTAGATTTACTCATTCATCACCTCTTGCACTTGAATTGGTAATTCTTTCCAGTCCAGTGCACTAGCATGCTTCATTTGTTCAAACAACTATTTCCTAATTGTTTAGGTTCTGAATAAAGAAACAAGCTGTCACTTTGGAGCAAAGCTGCCTGTGTTCTGATATAAACAGGAAATGCCTTCTTGCATGTTAACTCTGATAACCGTTTGACAGAACTCAAGAGAGCCAGCTGAATTATGAATAGGCGCGGTCAGGCTGCGCACATTAACTCAATGGCCTTTTCTGCTACCATTTGATCGCCCTGCTTAGCCAGTTTGTAGAGCTTTTTACAGCACTGTGGAATCACCTTGAATTGCATTGACCACCTATCCTTGGTTATCCAGATTACCTTACAATAGGCAGGAATGCTCTGGTGCTATAAAATGCTCTACAAATCCAGCGTTGCATGCAGTATTTAGTTTAATGCCAGTTCGGTATGTTTTGTTTAACAATTTTAGTATGATGATGCATGGCAGCAGCGGATATCATAAACACACTTAACTGGAGACAGAACAGGAGTGTTGGATATGATTGAAAAGAACACCTCGCCGGTCCCTGGCCCAGATGCACAGGAACCTTTCTCTTCAGCAAGACTGCCAGTTATAGCTGCTGCTGCTGGGTTTGTTTCGTGTGGATTACACCAGCGTCCACCTTCCGTCTAGGTTTGGGCGAGACCCCTGACCAAACTCACTCATTCAAACTGGTGAAGTAGGCAGTCCGTCCATCTGTCTGCACCAGCGGTCAGTTTTGACATTCAGAATAATAAGCGCCTTGGTAATTAAGACTTTAAAATGACCAGATTAACCAGCTTGTTATTGGTTAATCCTGCTTCCCTTCACAGGTGCTGCTCAGTGTTTTCAAATCCATGTTCTTATGTGCAGTAGCAATGCTAGCACTGCGGAACACCTTTCACTTCTTGTTTTGTACACCTTACAACGTGCAGAGATTTGAAAGACAACGCTATACAGATGCTTCCTGGTACCTCCTCGCTTCCTGTGCTGCTGTTCAAACTCGCTGCAACAAGCGGGCTACAATCAGGGCTGCAGGAAAGCTACCAGCATGCATCAGCAGCTCTGTCTTGACCAATCAGGGCAGTGGAAGCAAAGTCTGTCTGCTTGACTTAGTTTCTAATATTTAAATATAATAAATTAGGGACTACTGTCATGTTTTCTGAAAAAAGATCACAGAAAAAAACGCCCTTGCAAGAGGCTCTGCAGTGCCTGTGCGCCCCTGTACTTTATACCCATCTCTCCGCAACCCCATTCCCTGAGACTGCAATGTCCGTATTGGGTATTCACACACTAGGACAGCACTGACGTCAGTTCTTTCTTTACAGTGCTGTTGTCGAGTGAGGTGCCGTTTGTCTGAGCTCAGTTTAACACAAGGGCTCAGGATTCAAACAGGATTGTGATTAGTCTTGGGTGCAGCGCTGGATCGTCCTGCAATGTTTGCAAAATGTTTGGTAAAGTACTTTTACCATGTTTACCATTCTGTGCATAGAACATACAGCACAATTCTAAAGTTAACTACATTTGATTTATTGTATTTCCAGAGCACAATCTTCATTCTTGTAAGTTATACATTGTGTGGAGGGTCTCTTAACAAAACCTAAACTGCTTGAGATGACATTTCTTATAACAGGAGACTTATTAACTTACAGGACTTGGAACCTGTGGTGGCGTGAAAAAATAAAACAGCAACGTTGAGAGATGTTGAGACTCAAGTATGGGTTTTTACCTGCATTACACAAAACGTGGCAGAATTTTTTTTGAGGTGTCAGCTCGCGATCGCATTCTCTCTTCAGGTTGTAAAAGTCTTAAAGTGTGGAGAGAGGCAGCGCAGTGTGACTGACAGTCCAGTTTCCAGTCTCAGATCTTCACAACCTGAGCAGCAACACAGGGGCTCCTCCTCTCTCCCCCCTGCTCCAATGAGGCGCCCCGCTTGATTAAGAGGCGGCCATATGTCCCGCCCACCTGCCCTTTCGTCAGGCGCCCAGGGTTCATACAGACACAGCCAATCACGTCCTGAGGAAAGCAAAGGACAGCTTGTTATTGGTTAATCCTGCTTCCCTCAACAGGTGCTGATCAAGGTTTACAAATCCACGTTCTTGCCACCTGCATTTAAGAATGTGCCGTGGCGTGGCGGAGGGTTACCTTGATGAAGTAGCGCAGCTCCGAGGGAGTGATGAAGACGTCAGGGGTGACAGGAAGCTGTGCGTAGGACTGGAACTGCTCATAGTCAATATTCATCTCCTCCGCAGGGGGGTACAGGGGGTAGTAACTGGAAACACAAGAGTCCAGTTCTACACAGGGCTCCACATACTGGGGAAAACCTCCTCTTAAAGTGGTTTCAATATGTTCAAAATCAGCACTAGCCAATACACTGAGAACACTGTCCACACGTGTGGTTTGCTGCTGCTTGCAGATTTTGGCATTAAAAGGCATTCTGTGCATATTATACATAGTAGTAATATAGCTGCACTGAGAACTTAACTTTTCATTTCTCGTCATTGTCATTTCTTGTCATTTCTCTTCACAAAACCTACAAACAGGAGAGCTGCAGTCCAGCTCCGAGAGGCTTGGCGGCAGCTCATTAACTCGTCAGTGAACGGCTAACTGGGGCTTCAAATAAAAACCTTTAGTTCTACTTTATTTGGTTTTGGATTGCGTTTTTTCTTCCTGCCGGTTCTATGTGCAGAGTCTCTCTCCTGGGTTATGAGGAATGGGACCGCTTCTTTCTCACCTTCTTTGTGTCAAAATGTGTTTCAGAATCCGGCTGAATCGGTCCCCACCAGCAGCACTGTGATTGAAGAGATACAATTCATAAATACCAGCAACAACGACATTAATACACAATCACACAAATACTACGATTACCAATACTGTGGAACTGTGCAAACAGGCACATGGGGCTTACTCGGGTAGACAGTGCTTTCTGTAGAAATGCAGAGACTCCTTTGGTTTCATATATAAGTGCATGTGCTGTCTCGGAGTAGAAGGACAGGGCGAGTCACACAGACATTACCAAACACATTTATCAGTAGGATTGCATTTTATATTTTTAAAAGGTGCGACTAGACAACCTTTTCGTCTATTTTTCCATAAACTATTCGACTGTCAAATTAATTCAACCCCCTACTATAGAGCGTGCTTCAAATATCATTAAATATAGCCCAGGTGGCTATACTTCCCTTCTCCCAGTCCCAGCTATAGACTAGCTACCTAATTCAGCCAGATTCTAACTAAGATTAAACAAGACCATCAGTATCCCAGCAAGCGTGCTCTGTCCCCTCCCGGGCCCCATGAATCCCAGCGGCACAGAGCTCGAGGTAGACAATATCCAAGAGTGTAAGGATCCAGTGGCGCTGGAAGGGAGTGGGGAGGCTGCCAGCGCAGCGCTATCCTCTAACCAGAGCAGTGTCTGCTGGGATCAAGGGATGAATCATCATTTTGAGTTAACAAGCTGAAAGAACAAGGAATTTCTCTCTAGGATGGTGGGCTAGGCTGAAGATACCAGCTCCCAGAATTTGTGCCCAAAATGGGCAAACAGGACGGGAGCAAGAAGCGCCTTGGGGGGAGGGGGTTTAGATATGTTTGCAGAGGAAATTAAAATGAATCAGTTGGGGGTTAGGATTTTTGGAGGCTGGGCCTATAGCATAGGGAGTTAATTCACTCTTCCAGATAGTGCAGATAGCTAATTTTCTGTACAAAGTTTAAAAAAATATAAGAATATAGTGAAGAAACCAGCCCCTTTGGGAATGAAGTTTGTCCCGGTATCCGACTGGGGGAAGACAGAGGGAGTACGGAACTGAAAAAGTTGTCTCGTGGGAGCACACTCATCTCAATGACAGCGATGCGGGCCTGAAATGAATTAGACAAGTGTGACCAGCTGTCCAGATCTGATTTATTAAAATGAATGGATACAGTAGAGTGCAGAGAAAGGTAAACATGAACACCAACATACTTGAAGCGTCTGACTACTGGAATATCTGGAGGGAAGGGTACCCTCGTCAGACGTGGAGTTTAGAGGCATAAGAGTCAAATAAAACCGATTAATTTTGTATCCCGAGATTGAGCTGAAATTGTCAGATATTTAAAAAGGTGAGGGAGTGAGCAGGGAACATTTTCTATAAAGTAGTAATACATCATCTGCATATAATGTAACAGAGTGGAATGAACAGGAATAGGGTGCAGTGAGCTCTGGCCTGGATTCTGACGTGCTCTTATCCCCCGGAAGCATTTCAGCTGGCAGCTCCCTTCATCTACCGGAAGTGAAGAGCAGCTATTCCTGGAGGGCCTGATAACAGCAGAGAGGAGGAAGCCGTGCAGTAGGGATACGTGCACAACATTACTGAGGACATTCAGAGAGAACTGTCAGAACAGAAGCACTGCAATCGTTTACACTGCAGAACCACCTCCAGATCACACGGACCGGAAGTCAGAGGCCAATTCTGGATCACAAGGACTGGACGTCTGAGGCCGAATGGATGGCAGAGACTTGTGTTGTACCTTGTAGGCTGACAGTTCATTATATTAAAAAGTTAAACATTTAAAGGACTTTTGCAAAAACACGTTTTTTAAAACACAGGCGCACTGCAAAGGAAGTTTGACAGGAAAATGACTCCCTTGTCTGCCCCTGCAACACGAAAAAGAAAGCAGATCACTGCGAAGTGTGTGCACAGGTAACAATGTAAGAGGGTCATACAGACGTACAGGTTTCTCCTCAGATTCTGACAGACAGTCTCAATAACCAGTCTTCACAACCTTCTAATCAATAAGACACGCCCCCACCAGAACCAATTAGCAGCAGCTACCCTTATGATGTCACGGAATGCAGATCTCGCACTCAGAATGTCAACGACAAAGAATTCAAAGCTATTAAACAGCAACAGAATCTACAAACAGATTCAGTACATTAATATCAGCTTTCAGTTCAGTGTTGGTGGCTAACTTATCAAGTAGAGTGTATTTTCTCTTGCATTCTTTGTATGACTGACCCCTGACACAGCGTGAGAATGAAATACACTGAACTTGATTGGAGGCAGCCATCAAACAGTTATAAACACACACACGAGGTAGCCATCGAACAGTTACACACACACGAGGTAGCCATCGAACAGTTACACACACACGAGGTAGCCATCGAACAGTTACACACACACGAGGTAGCCATCGAACAGTTACACACACACGAGGTAGCCATCGAACAGTTACACACACACGAGGCAGCCATCGAACAGTTACACACACACGAGGTAGCCAACGAACAGTTATAAACACACGAGGTAGCCATCGAACAGTTACACACACACGAGGCAGCCATCGAACAGTTACACACACACGAGGCAGCCATCGAACAGTTACACACACACGAGGCAGCCATCGAACAGTTACACACACACGAGGCAGCCATCGAACAGTTACACACACACGAGGCAGCCATCGAACAGTTACACACACACAGGCAGCCATCGAACAGTTATAAACACACACACACACACACAGGCAGCCAACGAACAGTTACACACACAAAACAGTTATAACACACACACACACACACACACACACACAGGCAGCCATCAAACAGTTATAAACACACACACACACACACACACACGCGAGGTAGCCAACGAACAGTTATAAACACACACACACAGCCATCAAACAGTTATAAACACACAAACGAGGTAGCCAAACAGGCAGCCATCGAACAGTTATAACAGTGCACATCGGTTGCTTGTCAACATTTTGTGTGTGTGTGTGTTGTGTGTAGCCGTCGTCAAACAGTTTATCACACACACGAGGTAGCCAACGAACAGTTACAAACACCACATGTGTGTGCACGCTCGTCAAACAGTTATAAACACAACCACAGCAGCCATTGTCAACCAGTTATAAACACCACACCGTTTCGGTAGCTTTGTCAACCATCAATTTTGTACACACACACGAGGTAGCCAACGAACAGTTAAACACACACACAGGCAGCCATCAAACAGTTATAAACACACACACACACACACAGCCATCAAACAGTTATAAACACACACAGGCAGCCATCAAACAAACACACACACGAGGTAGCCAACGAACAGCCACACGCCATCAAACAGTTATAAACACACACACGACACACAGCCAACGAACAGTTATAAACACACGAGGTAGCCATCGAACAGTTACACACACACGAGACACAACGAACAGTTATAAACACACACACAGGCAGCCATCAAACAGTTATACACACACACACACACGAGGTAGCCAACGAACAGTTATAAACACACACACACACACACACAGGCAGCCATCAAACAGTTATAAACACACACACACACATCACACAGTTATAAACACACACACGAGGTAGCCAACGAACAGTTATAAACACACACACAGATAGCCATCAAACAGTTATAAACACACACACACAACACATTACACACACACACACACACACACACACACACACACACACACGGCAACACACAGTCAGCCATCAAACGGTAGTTTGTCAACACACACAGGTAGTCCATCGAACAACACACACACACACACACACACACACACACACACACACACACACACACACACACACACACACAGACAGACAGAGGTAGCCATGGAGCAGTTATAAACACACAGTGGTAGGCACGGAAAAAACATATGGAAACAGGTAACCATGGTGAACAATAAGCATGTAAAAAAACAAACAAAGCTTGCGCTAAATTAATCACACATTTAGATTTTTTATATGCATAACACATCTTGTAAACAATACACGTGCCACGCCTCCGTTCACATCCGAAGCGCCTCAGTGCTGAAAACTATGAAATGACTAAACGAATCATTCCAGATGGAAAGCTCATTGCAAACAGAAAAGCATCCCATGCTGAGGGCTAACTGCACTGCCGTCATCTGTAAATCCGCCAATTAATAGTCAAAAACCTGCCAATAAAAATACCGACCCCCGTGTACGCAGAGTAATATATAATCTGCATTGAGAATGCCATTATAACTTAATTCCATTACTAAAACTGCAAACTCGTCTTTCCATTCGATTCTTTCTCATCACAGCTCTGGTCTGTGTGCAGGGAGACACGTGTTTCTGTTAGCTGGCTGCGCGAGAGGGGCAATCAACTCATCAGTGAATGTGATTGTTGTTCAATAAATTGATTCCTTGTTGAATCTTTAATATAAAGCTCTACAGAATGGTATGTGTGTGTCCGTGAAGGTAGCAGCCGCTGAGAGGGTGGTTTTGCATTGAGAAAGTGCTCCTGTTCCTCTCTCTCAAACTGGAGTGACTCGGGGTACATCTGGTCTGGGCGGCTGGGCTGCCTGCCTCGCGGCCCTGGCTGACACGCTGTTTTCCTGCCTCAGTCCTGGCAGACACAGGAATCGAGTGCTTTCGAAAATAGCAGCAAAAGAAAATTCCTCAGCATGCATGTGAAACCTAACTCTGCTTCCCTCTCTATTTAAAAAGGCCAAGATGTGACTATTCATAGTTCATGTTTTATTGAAATACCCCAGGAGAAAAAAAATCACTC
>NW_024473140.1:0-7372 GCF_017654505.1 Polyodon spathula | reverse complement strand
CTGCCAATGAGAAAGGGGCGTTGTGAACAAAAACAAGCATTCCTGGGGCCATACCATGGCAGTGCAATCTTACAGTACAACAACTGTAATGAATGAGAGAATCATAGAATACAGCTTCGTACCAAATCAAACTTGTGCTCTGTACCATTGACTTTGATCATTGATTGAAATACTTCAAAAAACTCAATAAATTAAATGACAAACATTTTGACGAAGTCACTTTCAATTGTTTCAAACATCAAAATGTTTGTCAAAGAATGTATTAAGTTTTTTAGTGTTTCTAAATGTAGCCCTATTGGTATGTCTAATACTTATAGATTATAGGACACAGCTTTAAACACTGTGTCAATGAACAGCACATTTTTAATGCCCAACTCTCATTACAAAAATCATAGAATGCAGCTGTGTACCAAATGTGAAAACTATGACCCTAAAAGGTCACATGACCTCAATATGGCTGCCATGTCAGGTCTGGGGTCAATATCATGACGTGTACCCTGTTTACATTGCCTTGCAAACATGAAAACGCAACCTCATACAGTCTCCTGAGGAGAACGATCCTGACACTGGTTCAGTGCGAGTCAGGCTGCCCTGATCCCCTCACAAACACATCTGAACAGAGCAGGAACAGGAGAATCCATCTGTCAGGGTTTTTACAGAACAGGTCACACATCCGAACCCTAATCAGCTTCTCATCAGGCAATTAACTAAAGCATGATTAAAACCAGACCACGCGCATAAATCCAGTCAAATGAAATGTGTGGCCCAGATGAAGGTCCGGTCTAGACCTCAGCACTCCCAAGCTGAAGTGCAATATTAGCACAGATCCCGCCCCACAACGTGTTGTGAAACACGACCAGCTTGCCCGAGGTCCTGTCAGCTCTCTCCTGATTGCATGCAATGCACCCCGGCTGTCCGTACTGGAAGAGTTTCGCTCCACTCGGTTTACAGCAGCAGCACAAGGAGGGAGCTGGAGTTCACCTCCTCCACAGGGCTCAAGTTCTGCAACTTTGCACAGGATCTGAACTCCTGACATTCGAAGCTCAGCCTCTACCAGGTGCTCAAGAGAGCCAAGAGGATCGGAGTTCCCTTTATAGGACAGACCATTCCAGGCTGTCAGGTACGATATTTATCTAGCAAGTCAAATCAGCACACATACCCTATGACATGCGGAGAGTGGAGGAGGGGTACCCAGGTGTTCATTACCCAGTTCTCTTATTTGATTTTTAGCCAATAACCATCTTCTTATTCGTTCACACAACACACTTTATAAATGACTGCATCAAAAAGATAATCCCTATGCATAAATGAGGTCAGAAAGAATCAGACATTCTACTGTACAGAAGAGTCTCTCTAAACCGGACAGGATGCCACTGGGTTGATTGAAAGAATATCTGAATATGATAAAGCCGCGTTCGTCCCAGCACAACAAAACCCAAAAAACTGGGCATGTCCTGTGAACTTCCACTGCGCGACCCTGTCAGGGATAAGATCAGTGTCTCCAGCTGTGGGCGTCATAGTTTTAGTTTCCGAGGTGCAGAATCATCACCTGGTGTATGATCGGGGTGTAACGATCCCCTAATGTCCCGACACGCTGTGTATCGCAATAGTGTACTTGTAATAGCCCTGATGGGCTGCTGTAGAAGATCAAAAAGGTCGTTTAAATGATGGCCCTTTTTAAAAGACAAAAAACAAATGAGACAGGAAGAGTATGTATTCCCACCAGCTACTATAAAACACACATATTCCTAATTCCAGGACCACTACAGTAAGCAATGCAAGCCTCTCCTAGGTCATGCTACACGAAGGTTGAGCCCCACCTGCTGATCTCCTCGGCCCCCATGTGGAACAGGATGTCCGTGGAGGTGACCCCGAGGACCACGCCGCCGAGCTCCAGAGTGCAGGGATCAGGGAGCAGGAGAACCCGCTGCACACAAACAACAAGCAGAGAGTTACCAAGCAGAGAACACGGCAGTAACAACACAGAGTGACCCAGAACACCCCCCTGCAGGCTCGCCACAAACCCGGCACAAGAAAGTTTACAAAAGAGGAGGCCATTCGGCCCATCTTGCTAGTTTGGTTGTTAGTAGCTTATTGATCCCAGAATCTCATCAAGCAGCTTCTTGAAGGATCTGATTCCAGACCCTCACAATTCTCTGTGTAAAAAAGTGCCTCCTATTTTTCTGTTCTGAATGCCCCTTTGTCTAATCTCCATTTGTGACCCCTGGTCCTCGTTTCTTTTTTCAGGTTGAAAAAGTCCCTTGGGTCGACACTGTCAATACCTTTTAGGATTCTGAATGCTTGAATCAGATTGCCGCGTAGTCTTCTTTTTTCAAGACTGAACAGATTCAATTCTTTTAGCCTGTCTGCATATGACATGACTTTTAAACCCGGAATAATTCTGGTTGCTCTTCTTTGCACTCTTTCTAGAGCAGCAATATCATGTTACCTCTGCTGGGTCCTGTGTTGTCCGTATGAAACAAATGGCAGACTCTTGACAATTTGAATCACACATCATGAGTCATAAATCAACTAGGCAACACACTTTGACATTCACTCGGGGGAGGGTTCATCAAGAAAAAGAAAATATCAGTGTATCCAGATCATCCTCCCCCCTGCAACAATGCTGGTTCTCTGTTCCTACAACACAGCCCTCAGTTCAATCACCAGCATTGTTACAGGAGGGAGCGTCATCTGGATCCACTGCGGTGTTTAGATGATTTTTCATGGGGACTATTCCCTACTTGATTTACCTATGGGTTAAGAAAAAAACAGCAAAATTGAAATCAGTAATATGTTGGAAAAAAGTGCTGCGATACGGACACAGCAAAGCACAGTGTAGCACTGCAGGGGGGTCTGGAACCCTAACACAGGACACAGCAAAGCACAGTGTAGCACTGCAGGGGGGTCTGGCTAACACAGGACACACAGCACAGTGTAGCACTGCAGGGGGGTCTGGAACCCTAACACAGGACACAGCAAAGCACAGTGTAGCACTGCAGGGGGTCTGGAACACTAACACAGGACACAGCAAAGCACAGTGTAGCACTGCAGGGGGGTCTGGAACCCTAACACAGGACACAGCAAAGCACAGTGTAGCACTGCAGGGGGGTCTGGAACCCTAACACAGGACACAGCAAAGCACAGTGTAGCACTGCAGGAGGGTCTGGAACCCTAACACAGGACACAGCAAAGCACAGTGTAGCACTGCAGGGGGGTCTGGAACCCTAACACAGGACACAGCAAAGCACAGTGTAGCACTGCAGGGGGGTCTGGAACACTAACACAGGACACAGAGCACAGCACTGCAGCACACAGCAAAGCACAGTGTAGCACTGCAGGGGGGTCTGGAACACTAACACAGGACACAGCAAAGCACAGTGTAGCACTGCAGGGGGGTCTGGAACACTAACACAGGACACAGCAAAGCACAGTGTAGCACTGCAGGGGGGTCTGGAACCCTAACACAGGACACAGCAAAGCACAGTGTAGCACTGCAGGGGGGTCTGGAACCCTAACACAGGACACAGCAAAGCACAGTGTAGCACTGCAGGGGGGTCTGGAACCCTAACACAGGACACAGCAAAGCACAGTGTAGCACTGCAGGGGGGTCTGGAACCCTAACACAGGACACAGCAAAGCACAGTGTAGCACTGCAGGGGGGTCTGGAACCCTAACACAGGACACAGCAAAGCACAGTGTAGCACTGCAGGGGGGTCTGGAACCCTAACACAGGACACAGCAAAGCACAGTGTAGCACTGCAGGGGGGTCTGGAACACTAACACAGGACACAGCAAAGCACAGTGTAGCACTGCAGGGGGGTCTGGAACCCTAACACAGGACACAGCAAAGCACAGTGTAGCACTGCAGGGGGGTCTGGAACCCTAACACAGGACACAAGCACAGTGTAGCACTGCAGGGGGGTCTGGCTAACACAGGACACAGCAAAGCACAGTGTAGCACTGCAGGGGGTCTGGAACCCTAACACAGGACACAGCAAAGCACAGTGTAGCACTGCAGGGGGGTCTGGAACCCTAACACAGGACACAGCAAAGCACAGTGTAGCACTGCAGGGGGGTCTGGAACCCTAACACAGGACACAGCAAAGCACAGTGTAGCACTGCAGGGGGGTCTGGAACCCTAACACAGGACACAGCAAAGCACAGTGTAGCACTGCAGGGGGGTCTGGAACACTAACACAGGACACAGCAAAGCACAGTGTAGCACTGCAGGGGGGTCTGGAACCCTAACACAGGACACAGCAAAGCACAGTGTAGCACTGCAGGGGGGTCTGGAACCCTAACACAGGACACAGCAAAGCACAGTGTAGCACTGCAGGGGGGTCTGGAACCCTAACACAGGACACAGCAAAGCACAGTGTAGCACTGCAGGGGGGTCTGGAACCCTAACACAGGACACAGCAAAGCACAGTGTAGCACTGCAGGGGGGTCTGGAACACAGGACACAGCAAAGCACAGTGTAGCACTGCAGGAGGGTCTGGAACACTAACACAGGACACAGCAAAGCACAGTGTAGCACTGCAGGGGGGTCTGGAACCCTAACACAGGACACAGCAAAGCACAGTGTAGCACTGCAGGGGGGTCTGGAACCCTAACACAGGACACAGCAAAGCACAGTGTAGCACTGCAGGGGGGTCTGGAACCCTAACACAGGACACAGCAAAGCACAGTGTAGCACTGCAGGGGGGTCTGGAACCCTAACACAGGACACAGCAAAGCACAGTGTAGCACTGCAGGGGGGTCTGGAACCCTAACACAGGACACAGCAAAGCACAGTGTAGCACTGCAGGGGGTCTGGAACCCTAACACAGGACACAGCAAAGCACAGTGTAGCACTGCAGGGGGGTCTGGAACCCTAACACAGGACACAGCAAAGCACAGTGTAGCACTGCAGGGGGTCTGGAACACTAACACAGGACACAGCAAAGCACAGTGTAACACAGGACACAGCAAAGCACAGTGTAGTACTGCAGGGGGTCTGGAACCCTAACACAGGACACAGCATAGCACAGTGTAGCACTGCAGGGGGTCTGGAACACTGGTCCTCTTGAATGGAGGTGCACTCTCTCTAGTCAAAGGAAAGGTACCTGTCTGTCCTCCCCGGACAGCAGGGAGAAGTGGGACGGGTGGAAGGGAGGCTGAGGGAACACGAAGTCATGATGCACGTCACGCTGAGATGGGACAAACAACAGCCGCGTGTCCGAGCTGTGAAAGAGGGGACAGGACATGAACAACCATCACTGCAAGAGCTACTATTACTGTCATAGCTTCGTCATCACTGCTGCTTTTTTATTATTTACACAGTGGATCCTGTAAGTACCAACGCCCATAACTTCACAACACAAGATGTTTTAAGATAAAGCAATGCTAGTGCCTACAACATGCAAGACACGGCTGGGAATTTGCGTCTACTTGACTTTCTTCAAAAGGGTACCAATTCGTGCATACAACCACGCTATACTTTATATAGGAACTGGGACAAGCAAGTAAAGGGCTACAAACCTCAAACACACGCTGCCCCCTGCTGGTACAGACTGCAGGTACACACACTTTGCTAAATTTAACAAACAGTCACACTGGATGTGGGCCCTCGTTTGAGTCTTTTCCAGAAATAGATTATTGCCTGTAGATAATTACATCTCTGAAGGGTAACCCGCAGCGAGGACATTCTTAATTATCATTTTCAATAATAAGTACTGGTATGTTATTTAAGTGCTTAATTAAGCCATTACAATTTTTATTATAAAAAAATTGCTGTCTGCAGGCTCCAAAAATAAATGTCCTCCTCAGAGCAGTGCAGAGGCAGGTCTGAACACGGGCTGCTGAACCTGATAAACACGTCTTCTGCTCCACTGTTCGGACAGCAACAAGCACAGCAGTTTAAGGAGCCGTTATAAGCAGGGCGTCTGATTTTCAGGTGAAATTTTTTTCCAAATTCAGGTGAATGCTTTTTTTAAAAAAAACGGCAAGAATTACTTAATGAAAAAAAATCAGGCGAAAATCTGGTGGATTTTTTTTATACATAAAATCAAAAAAGAATAAATAAATAAATAAATAAATATGCAGGTAGGTTTTAATTTAGAAAGAAATAAACAAAAGCTTAAGCAGAAAGTGTTGACAAAGTTGTCGTCAACAGTTTAAATCTACGTATATTTCCACACATTGGGGTGTGCAAATTAATCTCTCCCTCCCTCCCTCCCTCTCCCTCCCTCTCTCGTTTTATTCTGTAGTGGAGTTGCAAGTATAATTGCACACAGAACATGTGGGAAAACGAAACCACTTTACTCCATGCTGTTTCACAAAGAGAGACGATCGACAGTCGCGTCTAAATGCTCTTGTTTTAAACAGTTATAAAACAAAATAAATCAGACACCCTAATTATTCATTATAAACAACAGCAATAAACCATGGCGACAGCGTGTGCTATTATTAGAACTATTAGCATAAGTAATAACATGTTTATAGATCTGCTGATAACCACTTATAACAGATCTCAACTAGTGTCACTGATAAATGCCCCTAGCTAATACAGGGCTGTGGCTCTGCAGTACAGCAGTCTCTGCGTATAGGAACCCTCCTAAGAGAACACTTCGCCTAAGAGAATACCCTTGTGGTGAAACAGAATTTTTCCCCCCCATTGCAAATGATCCCCTAAAAGGAAGAGGAACTTCTCTTAAAAGAACGCGTTTTTGCCACTGCTAGCTATCCGTTCAAAACTGACACAGTACTGTCTTCTAACCTAACTCATCATTAGGGCTCTACCGAAATCACGGTTTTGCAGAGAATCTGGAAATTTAAAAAGGTGTTTTCCGTTCTGGTGAGTTGCTTCACTATTCTGTTAAATAATCTGGTGCATGTCTTGAATATTATTTATAATAAACCTAGAGCTGCTGCTGCATTTTTACATGTGTAGGGGTGCTGTGTTCATTTAGTTAGACAGTTAGTTTATTAACATCAGTTTGTCTGTTACTTTACTATTATAGTTTATTAACACACACTTGCCTATTGCTTTTCTCTTATTCTATTCATTTCATATATTGATGCACGTGTGTCATGACAAGTATTACGTGTGTATTGATTTATTGATTCATATTGTCTCTGGTGGTCAGCTCCATCTTAAGAAGCACTTTTCCTAAGAGAACACTTTGCTTGCTTCCCTTAGCCGGAGACCACAGTACTTGGAAATGCTGAATTGATCATCAGTACTGGTGGCTAGTGTTAGTTAAAAACATTTTCAAAATAAAAGAATGTAGAAACAGGACTGACCCTCTGGTTCCTTCGACAATCGCTTTCACGCATCGTCCAAACACCTCGTCCAGCGTGGCGGTCAGCTGACCGTTCTGAAACAGCA
>NW_024473139.1:0-3001 GCF_017654505.1 Polyodon spathula | reverse complement strand
AGTCGGTCACCTCACCACGCTACAGCAGGCCCTACAGGCCAGGCACCCACTTTCAGTTCTCCTGAGCTGCTGTAGGGATTACTGCAGCGAGGGAACATAACTGCACGCGTAGGGAAGAAAATCAGAGGGGAAAATAACTGAACACACTAAATTGATATAAACAAGAGTAGGTGGTCATAATTGGAGAGAGATGCCAGTAAGGTGGGTGTGAACAGAAGGGAATGAAAATAGCATGAATAATGATTCCTTTGTATCTCTGACACTCAGGCCACTTGATGGGGCCGGTGCTGTGCCACTCGTTCTGTAACTATATGGGCTTCCCTGCCCTGAGCCCCGCGCTGGAGCACCCCCAGAGAGCTACCATCGTCACCTGCTACCTGCTGGGTGTGCTGCTGTTCCTGCTGCTGCTCTTCCCCATGACGGAGCCTCTGTTCTACGGGAGCGTGCCACTGTGCAGCCTGGCCAGGACTGCCCATGGGGGGGCCTCGCTGTGCTCCTGACCCCTGCCACTGAACAACCCCCCCCGCCTCCCCCAGGACAGCGCAGCAGCTTCCTCTATCTGTGTTTATTCACGCCTGTGAGGGTCAGGTATGCAGCATGGGTTCCCAGTGCGAGTCCTTAACGATTCACCTCCGCTCCTCACCGAAGTCTCAAATCGCCAGTTTCGTTTCTAGACGGTAGATGTTTTGTCTGACGACAGCAATGCAAGGATGGGAATTGGACTTCTGCTGCAGCCCCATTCTTTGATTACGGATGTGAACCAAGGTTTCAGCAACGTTATCACTGCCCCCTTTCTTCTGTTGAAGATGTTTTGGCGGCTGGTACGCTGTGTTGAAGGAGCAGTTTGACTGTGGAGCTGGATTTGGTTTCACACTCCTCTGCCCGCTACAAGAATTCAGTTGCTTCTATTTTAAAATGGATGATAATATTGTAACAATTCTTTGCAGGATGCATAACTTTACACAATGAGAGTATATATATATATAGTTAAATAACCTTTTTGTATTCAATGCTAGTGAATATTAATCTAGCGGTCTCTATCTGTCTGTCTATGTACCACAAGTGTGCAGACATCTAGTATCAAATACCTTTCATATTCCATGCAGTGAATCTGAATCTGTCCTTAGATGTACATCAAGCCAGTAGTAAGACATGATTCTGTAGTTAAAAACTAACAGAGCATATCCCCAGACACTTAGACCTGCACACATATCTAGAGAACAGCTCAACCAATAATGGGGATACTTGCTTAGGGCATTCTTTAGCATAACTTTTTTTTAAGTGTGCTTCATTACAATGCTGTGGTATTTTACAGTAGAGCTCTGTACACCCTGTCTTCTTATTACCTGCATGCTGCTGTTTTGCACTGGGGATCGAAGCCATTTACTGCACAATCTCATGTGCACAATCCAAGTCATCTTAAACGATGCACACTGTGTGATAGTTACTTTTTAAAACTCATTACTTGCCATGAGGGCATATTCACATTTACAGTAAAATAAATATAACCAAATCTATCTCAACCTGCAGAAAGCCAAACCCTAATCTTTTCAAGTCAAAGTGAGAATAACTCCAATGAACTCTCTTACTTTGACAGCAACACTGTCGTGTTCATAATGTATTGCTTCTCTCCACTGCTTCCCCTGATCCCGTGACTCTCCACTGCTTTACCGGATCCCGCAATTTCTTTTAGTCACAGGAATTGTTCCTCTGATTTGTTTTTAATCACTAGGTGCCCTGGTTCAGTTTCTGCAGTGAAAGTTTTCAGATGCACACCTGTATAGAAACGCTGCTAAAACCATTTGAAGAGGTCAAAAGCGCTATCCCGGTCTTGTATTTAAATGCCAACCATAACTATCAAACGCTCAATAATGCTGAATTTAAAAATACTTAAAAGAAGCTGAAATTCAATGACAAACGCTTCCACTAGAAGTCTTATGAATGCCTTCAAATTCTGGATCTCTCACGGCTGTGTGTTATTTCTTTTCTTTTCCATTCTTGCCAATGAGACAAACTACCTAGTGCACAACATCTAGTGTTTTTAGCAAAACAAAAAGATTGCTCACTCTGGCTCTTCTATAAAAGCAGATTCACAGTGTTTTATTGACCGTTCTCCGAGCCCTGAATGACCCTCTACTCGCAGAGGGAGGGGGATCCGCTGGACGAGCGGAGAGAGACAGCGCTGACTGAGAACGGAGGGCAGAGCCGGGATACTGGAAGCAATACAATTCTCTTCAGGGGCCAGAGGCTGAATGGACGTTTTCAAACTCACCTATTTTCACACCATTGAATTTTGTATTTCTAGAATCCTGAGATGTTTATCTTGAGAGCTATATTTTCTATTAAGAGCTATTTTGGTGACAAGTATATTATTCAACAGAAGTCTTAATAATGAATACAATTGCATGCTTTATAACTGTTTAAAACCGATTTTTTGACAATCTTGCTGGATGTAAAGACATTTTCATGAAAAATATTGGAATTTGGATAATAAATGATGTAATTTTTACGAATATAAATGTGAATTTGTGCTTGCTATTAATGCATGTGTGCTTTAAGCTAAATTTGATGAATGAGGGTTTTTTAAGTGGTTGCTGTGACATAAGAATATTGATCGGACGCGCCTTGCAGATGCTCCAATGCGAGCCAAGGTGGTCTGGTTTTGATAGTAACGGGTTACATTCACTGGGATGAGTTTGTTAGCTGTATGTATTAAGTTGAAGATCGACTACAAAAAGTTAAAGAAAAGGACAAAATGAACTCTGTCTCTTGTTCTTGCCGAGTCTAAAAAAAGCAAGCGGCCTCCGTTTTTAGCACACAACTATGAAGGGACTTTTTTGAACTGAAAAAAGAAACAAGGACCAGGGGTCACAAATGGAGATTAGATAAAGGGGCGTTCAGAACAGAAAATAGGAAGCACTTTCTTACACAGAGAATTGTGAGGGTCTGGAACCAACTCCCCAGTAATGTTGTTGAAGCTGACACCCCGGGATCCTTCAAG
>NW_024473138.1:0-8000 GCF_017654505.1 Polyodon spathula | reverse complement strand
AAGCTGCTTGATGAGATTCTGGGATCAATAAACTACTAACAACCAAACGAGCAAGATGGGCCGAATGGCTTCCTCTCGTTTGTAAACTTTCTTATGCTCTTAGTAGTGGGCATGTACACTGGTTTAACAGATATCAACTGGTGGAACTGCATCTGAACCCTACTGTGTTGTAAGTGTAGACCTGGGCAGTACTATAAAGCAACGTTTTAAAAATGAATGGAAAATAAAATACATGTTTCTGCTGAGATTATAAAGCACTGGGACGACACGGTATAGGGTCCCTTCATTGTTAATAAAAAATGGTTTGGTACAATTTAATCATAGCGCATAATAAGTAAATAAATCACGGTCCTAGCAGCAGTTGTGAAGTATTAGTATTCTGTAAATTCTGTCCGGACTTGTTTTCAAAAGATAACGGCATGGACATTGTATACCAATGGAATACCTCGTGTGTAGGTATGTAAGCCTGTGTGTGTGTGTGTGTGTGTGTGTGTGTGTGTGTGTGTGTGTGTGTGTGTGTATAATAGATTTATAACTTAATAGAGAGAATACATGCAAGTCTCACTATCACGTTGCCTTCTAGCCAAAATTGTAAATATTAATACTGCCATAGCCTTATGTTTTCGCCCCGTTGCCGCTGTACTTTATGTATCCAGGGCAGGTCAAACATCAGGAAAAACTCACAAATTGTGCGACCCTTCCTGCGATTTTATCGGGCAGCGTGTGTGATGCCCGCTCGCAAAGCTGCGAAGCGACCTCCTTCATTGAGATGCGACGATCGGGCAATGTGACCAGCTGTGCTGGGAGGAACTGAGCCTGCAGAGCCCCTATCTCTTACACTGGAGCCAGCTCCCTCTGGTGTCAGCAACTGGATCTGCAGCCCCTATCTCTTACACTGGAGCCAGCTCCCTCTGGTGTCAGCAACTGGATCTGCAGAGCCCCTACCTCTTACACTGGAGCCAGCTCCCTCTGGTGTCAGCAACTGGATCTGCAGAGCCCCTACCTCTTACACTGGAGCCAGCTCCCTCTGGTGTCAGCAACTGGATCTGCAGAGCCCCTATCTCTTACACTGGAGCCAGCTCCCTCTGGTGTCAGCAACTGGATCTGCAGAGCCCCTACCTCTTACACTGGAGACAGCTCCCTCTGGTGTCAGCAACTGGATCTGCAGAGCCCCTACCTCTTACACTGGAGCCAGCTCCCTCTGGTGTCAGCAACTGGATCTGCAGAGCCCCTACCTCTTACACTGGAGCCAGCTCCCTCTGGTGTCAGCAACTGGATCTGCAGAGCCCCTACCTCTTACACTGGAGCCAGCTCCCTCTGGTGTCAGCAACTGGATCTGCAGAGCCCCTATCTCTTACACTGGAGCCAGCTCCCTCTGGTGTCAGCAACTGGATCTGCAGAGCCCCTACCTCTTACACTGGAGCCAGCTCCCTCTGGTGTCAGCAACTGGATCTGCAGCCCCTATCTCTTACACTGGAGCCAGCTCCCTCTGGTGTGAGCAACTGGATCTGCAGAGCCCCTATCTCTTACACTGGAGACAGCTCCCTCTGGTGTGAGCAACTGGATCTGCAGAGCCCCTATCTCTTACACTGGAGACAGCTCCCTCTGGTGTCAGCAACTGGATCTGCAGAGCCCCTATCTCTTACACTGGAGACAGCTCCCTCTGGTGTCAGCAACTGGATCTGCAGAGCCCCTATCTCTTACACTGGAGACAGCTCCCTCTGGTGTCAGCAACTGGATCTGTAGCCCCTACCTCTTACACTGGAGCCAGCTCCCTCTGTTGTGAGCAACTGGATCTGCAGCCCCAATCTCTTACACTGGAGACAGCTCCCTCTGGTGTCAGCAACTGGATCTGCAGAGCCCCTATCTCTTACACTGGAGACAGCTCCCTCTGGTGTCAGCAACTTGACCTACAGAGCCTCTTTCGAATTCAAATTCAAAATTTGCTTTATTGGCATGACAAAGTTATGCAAGTATGGCCAAAGCATTAACAGAATAAAAAAAACCCAATTATATATATATATATATATATATATGAACATAAGAAAGTTTACAAATGAGAGGAGGCCATTCGGCCCATCTTGCTCGTTTGGTTGTTAGTAGCTTATTGATCCCAGAATCTCATCAAGCAGCTTCTTGAAGGATCCCAGGGTGTCAGCTTCAACAACATTACTGGGGAGTTGATTCCAGACCCTCACAATTCTCTGTGTAAAAAAGTGCCTCCTATTTTCTGTTCTGAATGCCCCTTTGTCTAATCTCCATTTGTGACCCCTGGTCCTTGTTTCTTTTTTCAGGCTGAAAAAGTCCCTTGGGTCGACACTGTCAATACCTTTTAGAATTTTGAATGCTTGAATTAGGTCGCCACGTAGTCTTCTTTGTTCAAGACTGAACAGATTCAATTCTTTTAGCCTGTCTGCATATGACATGCCTTTTAAGCCCGGAATAATTCTGGTTGCTCTTCTTTGCACTCTTTCTAGAGCAGCAATATCTTTTTTATAGCGAGGTGACCAGAACTGCACACAATATTCAAGATGAGGTCTTACTAGTGCATTGTACAGTTTTAACATTACTTCCCTTGATTTAAATTCAACACTTTTCACAATGTATCCGAGCATCTTGTTAGCCTTTTTTATAGCTTCCCCACATTGTCTAGATGAAGACATTTCTGAGTCAACAAAAACTCCTAGGTCTTTTTCATAGATTCCTTCTCCAATTTCAGTATCTCCCATATGATATTTATAATGTACATTTTTATTTCCTGCGTGCAGTACCTTACACTTTTCTCTATTAAATGTCATTTGCCATGTGTCTGCCCAGTTCTGAATCTTGTCTAGATCATTTTGAATGACATTTGCTGCTACAACAGTGTTTGCCACTCCTCCTACATTTGTGTCGTCTGCAAATTTAACAAGTTTGCTTACTATACCAGAATCTAAATCATTAATGTAGATTAGGAATAGCAGAGGACCTAATACTGATCCCTGTGGTACACTGCTGGTTACCACACTCCATTCTGAGGTTTTTCCTCTAATCAGTACTTTCTGTTTTCTACATGTTAACCACTCCCTAATCCATGTACATGTGTTTCCTTGAATCCCAACTGCGTTCAGTTTGAGAATTAATCTTTTATGCGGGACTTTGTCAAAAGCTTTCTGGAAATCTAAATAAACCATGTCATATGCTTTGCAATGATCTATTATCGATGTAGCATCCTCAAAAAAATCAAGCAAGTTAGTTAGACACGATCTCCCTTTCCTAAAACCATGTTGACTGTCTCCCAGGACCCTGTTACCATATAGGTAATTTTCCATTTTGGATCTTATTATAGTTTCCATAAGTTTGCATATAATAGAAGTCAGGCTTACTGGTCTGTAGTTACCTGGTTCAGTTTTGTTTCCCTTTTTGTGGATCGGTATTACGTTTGCAATTTTCCAGTCTGTCGGTACCACCCCTGTGTCAAGAGACTGCTGCATGATCTTGGTTAGCGGTTTGTAAATTACTTCTTTCATTTCTTTGAGTACTACTGGGAGGTTCTCATCCGGCCTAGGGGATTTGTTTATTTTAAGAGCTCCTAGTCCCTTTAACACTTCTGCCTCAGTTATGCTAAAGTTATTTAAAACTGGATGACATGTGGGGCATGTTGTCAGTATCTTCCTTTGTAAAAACTTGTGAAAAGTAATCATTTAATATATTTGCTATTTTTTTTTCTTCCTCTACGATTTTGCCATTTGTATCTCTTAAACATTTAATCTCCTCTTTGAATGTTCTCTTGCTGTTGTAATATTGGAAAAACATTTTGGAATTGGTTTTAGCTCCCTTAGCAATGTTCATTTCTATTTCTCTCTTGGCCTTTCTAACTTCCTTTTTGACTTGCGTTTGCAGTTCTGTGTACTCTTTCTGTGTACCTTCTTTTTGGTCCTTTTTTAATACTCTATAAAGTGCCTTTTTTCGCTGAATATTTTTTTTAATTGATCTATTAAACCATTTTGGCAGTTTAGTTTTACATTTAGATTTGTCTACTTTAGGGATGTAATTGTTTTGCGCCTCTAGTACTACATTTTTGAAGAACAACCATCCTTCTTCTGTGGGTGTTTTCTCTATTTTACTCCAATCTACTTCTGTTAGTCTCAGTTTCATACCTTCATAGTTTGCTTTTCTAAAACCTTAGCTTTAGTCATTACTTTTGGGGTTTGAAAAAACACTTCAAATGAGACCATGTTGTGGTCTGAGTTTGCTAGTGGTTCTCTGACCTCTATTTTAGTTATTCTATCTTCGTTATTTGAAAAGACTAAATCAAGGCATGCTTCCCCTCTAGTCGGTGCCTTGACAAATTGTGTTAGGAAGCAGTCATTTGTCATTTCCACCATTTCTATTTCATCCTTCGCGCTACCCACCGGGTTTTCCCATTTTATATGGGGGAAGTTGAAATCCCCCATTAGTATGGCTTCTCCTTTGCTACACGCATTTCTAATGTCATTGTATAACAGATTATTTTGCTCACCATCTGAATCTGGCGGTCTATAGCATGCTCCTATTATTATGCCCTTTGAATTTTTGTCAGTTATTCTGACCCATATTGATTCGGTTTTATTTTCTTTGTCCAGGTTTAACACCTGGGCTTCAAGACTGTTTCTTATGTATAGGGCTACCCCTCCTCCTCTTCTGTCCTGCCTGTCTTTCCTATACAGTGTATACCCACAAATATTATATTCATCCCCATCACTCTCAGACAACCACGTTTCTGTAACACCTATCACATCATAGTTACCTGTTAGTGCAGTAGCTTCAAGTTCTAGAATTTTGTTTCTGATACTTCTAGCATTTAGATAAATACATTTAATGGTTGTCTTACCTGAGTTGTTGTTCTTGTTTTGATGCGGTCTCCCGTCTGTTTTTTTGTTGATTTCTCCCCCCCTTCCTTTCTAGTTTAAATGCTTCTGAACCTGCTCGAGGATCTTTTCTCCAAGTAGACTGGTTCCCTTGTTATTTAAGTGCAGTCTGTCCCGTCTATACAGATAGTCTTTGTTGTAGAATGTGGTCCAATGATCAAGATAGGTGAAGCCTTCCCATGTGCACCACGTCTTCAGCCATGCGTTTTGATTAATTATTTCCAGCTGTCCATATGGTCCTTTGCAAGGTGCCGGTAGTATACCAGAAAATACCACAGTTTTGGTTTTCTCTTTTAATTTCCTTCCTAGCTCTCTGAATTTGTTTTGCAGGGATTTTGGTCTGTCTCTTCCAATGTTGTTTGTACCGATGTGGACGACTACTACTGGGTCGTCTCCTGTTCGTTCTAGGAGCCTGTCCACGTTCTCAGTGATGTGCTTGACCGAGGCTCCCGGAAGGCAGCACACTGTTGTAGTAAGGGGGTCCAAACTGAGAATTGAACTTGCTGTGTTTCTCAATATGGAGTCCCCAACAATCATGACCTCCCTTCTTTTTGCTGTCTGGTCACCACTGTCAATAGGGTCCTGGATGTTGTTCCTTTCATTCTCTTGTTGTTGGTTCTGCTCATCAAAATTCTGAAGTGACTCAAATCTGTTGGTTGTTTTGATTTCTGGTGGTTGTGTTTGACGAAGTTTCTTTTTTTCCCTGCTTCTGCCTACCTGAACCCAGCTGTTCTGACCTTCTATCTCCCTGGTGGCTTTCAGTCTGTTAGGGGTGATGCAGACTTCCATGAATTGTGGGTGTGCCAGTTCCTCAAGATCCTGTTGCTGTCTCACTTCTTCCAGCTCCATTTCTAGCATACTTACTAGTTTATGCAAATCCTGGATCGCGCGGCACTTTACGCACACTTGGTTTAGCTCCGCTGGGTTTTCTCGGATTTCCCACATCAAGCAGGTGTCACAGATTACTGGCTTGAAGACCATGTTGAGGGTTTTTTTTTTTTTTTTTTTTGAAGTTTAGTTTCTTCTGCAGCCGTCAACCTGCTTTCCAACTGCTTCTAAACTGAGCTTCAGGGACAGCTCTCTGGCCACTGCTTAAATCCTGAAGCTTAATGAATTGTCTGTGTAACTGAACCACACTGCTGCAGACTCGCTCTGCTCATTACAAATCATTGGATACGTGTTTAAATGCTTGGTGCAACTGTTTTTAAACTTTTACTAATCAAAATAAAACTCACATGTTATTTCTGGGGGACAGAAAGATGCAGAATAATTGTTAGGCTGATACAGTATTTTCAACATGGTCGCATTCTTCTGCAGTGCCGTGGTTAACGTATCTGGGGCTCATAACGTGGAAGAGGGGCTTGATTCGGGGGAAGGGGGACGAGGGACGACAAACTAGTGAAAAACAAGCGGAGACACGTGTGCTGTGTACTGTACCGGTGTGTGGGACAGTACTGCAGAGTCCATTTGAGGATTAACTGTCAATACGAAACCACAGTGACGTTTTAAAAGTGCCTGTTTTTATTTTTTAATTATCCTTTTAGTGTGTATCACATCATGGCGATCGGTTTTGATGTATTGCGGGATATATTCGTGTTGGGCATCTTATTTTTCTGTCTATATTAATATTTAGATAATAGTCAGTTAATCAGCTCGTACTGTAAAATAAACTCGTTTGTGACGGATTGTCTCACAGGTACACCGACAAGTGAGGCGCAACCAACGAGTCAGAAAGGTTACATTAAAAGTTTTAACAAATAAATGCTAATATGAAAGAAAACGTTAATTTTGGGGCAGCTAAAATGTGTAAAACTGTAATGCATAATGTAGTAAGAAGATAGAAACGCCGAACACGCTCTTAATTAAATGCCCAACACGTGCTCTAAAGTGAAATGGCGCAAATGCGCCTGGAATCGCAATAGTGGTTTAATTGTCTGATTATCGCGATTAAACACACCTGAGGCGACACGGCTCTGTTTGCGCGAGGGCAGCGCGGGAGCGGCGAGGACCGTCCATCGAGGGGGGATTAAAACGCCTTTTAAATTATATTTATTCGACGTATTGTCATTATTATTTGGTTAGAGTATTTTGTAAAAGTTGTATTGCTTTTTTTTTTAAACCAATATTGCACGCTTTCCCTGTGCGAGTTCGGCGTCTCTGGAGTCGTGTTGAATCTCGGTGTAAACCTTTCTAACCGGTCAGTGTAAGTATTTATATATATTATATTATATTTATTTTCGTTCCTTTGTGTTGCGGTGTTTTAAGTTTAGTTGTCTTTAGTACATTGTGATGTTTCGTGATATTTCTGGAGCTCTCTGCTGGCGGTGCTTCTCTATTATATTGATTCGTTTCAAGCTTCTCAATGAGATTCAATATTGAACACGATGCACCTATTAAAAAATGAACCGGCGCTTCACGCTGTTTTACTGCAGCTCACAATAATTTAATATACCGGCTGCTGCGTTTAAACAGTAAGTTTTTAGCGCGGCTTTCAGTTTTGAAGAAGGTCTGCATAGCCGGCGTTTATCAGTAGAAAGTTGTTTTTTTGGGGGGTTATTGTAAACGGTAAATTAGCCCATATCGGTATTAAGTGGCGTTTATTTCTCCTCAGTTTATTGGTGGCGGTTTGTTTTATATTTAAACTTTTTGTTTTTAACAAACACGTCGCTTGAAGGAGAAATTGCTTAGCAACCGAAGCCCGGCGCGCGTCACGGTGGTGGGCGTGGTTATTCAAATGCGCAGCGCGCACGGCATGCTGGGGGTTGCCGGGTCGCGTCTGCACAGCTGACCCATGTGGAAGGACTCGCTTGTGTTTCGCGTCTCCAATGCGATGCGTTACTGTGTGTCAATGATTGAGTTAAAATGCAGCCGCTGAGGGGGAGAGTGTGAGCGCACCGTGACAGGGAAACACCTCGGCGGAGAGGGGGCCCTCGCTTCGAGAGCGGATCGGCATCGCTTCTCGGCCTTTTGGCTAAGATCAAGTGTAGTATCTGTTCTTATCAGTTTAATATCTGATACGTCCCCTATCTGGGGACCATATATTAAATTGATTTTTGGAACTGGGAGATGGAAGAGGGGCTTGCTCCGTCCACTCCACGCATCGACCTGGTA
>NW_024473137.1:0-7999 GCF_017654505.1 Polyodon spathula | reverse complement strand
TTGCAGTACCTCCAGGAACGGTGCACTCCCCTCCCGGGGGGAAACTGAGCTGGTGAAAAAGAGATTTCAAACTCCTGCAGTAGATGTAGGGCTGTATTTAGTTTCCAGTCTGTTAATCACAAATGGGTTTCTGCTGCAATAGCATCTTCCATCCGACAGATGGCGCCAAGCAAGTCTGGCATAAGATTACATTGAATGCCCTGTAGCGGAGAGTCCCACAGTGCTGTGTTGAAAACCTAACTCGACCTGGCTGTTTTTGGATAGAAGTCCCTGTAGTTTTAAACCTCGTTAGCCGGTGTGCTTTCTCAGAGTCTGCATCTCTTGTGATGATTTGTATTACCGCCCCAGTCTGAGAATTCATGACTGACTGGTACTGTACCTTCTGACTGCAATGGCTTGGGTTCAAGAGACTGAAACACATCACTCTTCTGACATGCTGCAGTCTACTGTGTGATGCTACAATGAGTTGCTTTTGCAAGCAGTGTCCAGACTAGATTCAGATTCAACACTTAAACTCAGTTTCTCAGACCAGTTTTTTAAACCTGTTTTTAAAGTGTATTTTTATTTCTACCGGTCTTTTATTCCTGGTTTGTTATGAGTTTTAAGACACACCTGAGCCTGTTATTATACACGCCGTGTCCTGTCTGTCCTGCTGATTTCAATACTAGACAAGCATATGCACAGTCCTTGAATGTGTAGCCTGTGCAGCAGTGAATGGGAGTGAGACTCAGTGCATTGTATCTCTCCTCTATTGCAGGCTCAGATACCCTGCCAATGCAGTGCTGCTCTGGAAGGCAATGGAGACTGCAATTGCAGGTTGGTATCTAAAGAATTGCTTGCTTTTCTTAGAAAAGGAGGTGCGCAGCATTGCTAAGGCTGCCCTGTAATAAAGGAGGTGCGCAGCATTGCTAAGGCTGCCCTGTAATGGGTAGTGTTTCATTATTGATCTCACAGAATGTAAAACGTTTACAAGTGAGGCACCTGTACACATGCATGATTTCCACAGAGTGGAAGAAAACAAATTCTAGAGTGCCGAGACCCAGTGTTACACAGAGGCTCTTCGGATCATTGTTATGCTGGATAAAAGCAAGTCTATCATTGTTTCAGTTCTAGTTTTTTCTTGAGGTTAATGTTTTTTGGTGTAAACATTTTAAATTCCACATTTATGCTGAGATGAGAAGCAAATAGTAACGTGAATTAGTGCAGACTATTCTGAGTTTATAATTTTATTTGCAGAAATGTTTGTTCTGAAGAAATATATTTTTTTGTTCTGTGCATTGAAAGACTTAGAATTAAGTGAATAATTACTGTTTATTCTGTCCTAAACCAGCAGTTTGTCAGCCCAAGGTGTTGAGACATTATGTTTAAAATGGAGGGAGAATGTTATACCTCTTTAGTGCAACTGTGTCCTAACTGTGCACCCAAGAGTCCTATTCGTCCTTAACTCAAAATAGTCTTTTATAGGAGACCATGTCTGTTGGGTTTACCAGTCCTCCTCATTCTGGAAGAGGTGTGCTGTGGCTATAATCCGTGGGGGAAAAGATTTCAGTGGTGATCGCCGAGACAGATCCAAGGCTGCAGTGTGCGTCGTAGGTAAGTTGTGTGTGTGTGGCTTTTTTCTTTTTTTTTCTTTTAAGAACTGTAATGACTGATGCTTAAGCAGACACTTTTTTTTGTTCACCTTTTGTTATGCATCGAAAATATTAACCACATATGATTGAGTGCGTGATGCGCCCTATAGCCTGGAGGTCACCGGTTTGAGTCCAGTTATTCCACTGCCGACTGGACGAGAGCTCCCAGGGGGCGGCGCGCAATTGGCCCAAGGGCAGGGGGGGTGGGGGTGGGGGATTAGGTTGGCCAGGATGTCCTTTGGTCACAGCGACCCAGTGTAGACTGGCCGGGCAGCTACAGGCTAATTTGTAAGCTGCTCTGAGTTGTGTTATCCTCTGACGCTGCAGCTCTGGGCTGGCTGAATGTAATCTTATGCCAGACTTGCTTTGTGCCATCTGTTGGATGGAACAAGACATTGCAAAGACCCATTTGTGATTAACCAGCCAAGAAACAAACCCAGGACACATTATATACAGTGCCTATAGAAAGTCTACAAACCCTTTCAAAATGTTCACCTGTTGCTTTATAGCCTGGAATTAAAATGCATTAAAATAGGTAGTAATCGTAAATTAGCTCAGGTATAACAAATTGCCTTCAAAATCACACACCAAGTTAAGTGGCCTCCACGTGTGTTAAATTGTAGTGATTCACATGTCAGGATAAATTCAGCAGTTCCTGTAGGTTTGCTCTGTGCGGGTTTAAATTATTTAAATCTTCATTTAAATGCATGAAATCTGGAGACACTGACGCAACAAAATGTGAAAAAAGTCCAAGGGGATGTAGACTTTCTATAGGCACTGTAGAGTCCTACCAGAATTGCAGGAGTTTGAAATCTATTTTTCACCAGTTCAGTTTCCCCCGGGAGGGGAGTGCACCGTTCCTGGAGGTACTGCAATACCAGGTCGATGCGTGGAGTGGACGGAGCAAGCCCCTCTTCCATCTCCCAGTTCCAAAAATCAATTTAATATATGGTCCCCAGATAGGGGACGTATCAGATATTAAATTGAAGTTTATTTTATTAAATCATAACAATACAATTGCGGTTTAGTGACAGTATTTACATACCCAAGCAATAGTGCCTCCCCATTTACAATACTGAACAATGACATGTATAACAAATTACATTATATAATTATGAACAGATTCCCAAACAAAAAATGAAATTTTTCCACTTCACCCCATAAATGCTTAGTTCTTTTTCAATCCTTATTTCCCACATTAATTTCAATTAACACTTTATATTTCAATCCATACCACAATTCTGCCCTCTTCATTTTTACTTGAGTGTTCCTTTTTCACCATATCTCTTTTCTAATACTTATTTTGCACCCAATTTCTTTTCTTTTTCAAATTCACAGCCCTTCCCCTCTGAGAATGAATTCAGGATTCAAAATAATCTGTTATTACTAACCTTAGCTTTTGTTATGTTCTTTTTCCAGAAGCAATGGGCTAGATAACTTTACCAAAAAACATGATTCAGACTCCTCTCTTGGCAGCCTCTGGTAAGTGTTGACCCTTGATTGTAGAACCCTTCTCTTGCCGGTAATCTCTTTAGTGCTGCCAGCCAATTTGGGTCTTTTCTCTCATTACTTAACTTTTGGTTGAATTAATTTCCATTTGACCTTTTTTCTTTTCCAATTGTTTGTGTTCCAATCATCTTTCCTTTTTTAAATCCTTATACATTATTATGATTAATACCTCCTCCTTTACACCCCCAGGATGAGCTCTTAAAACAAGTTTAATGTTTCATATTGCCACAGAGTAGAAGAAAACAAATTCTAGAGTGCCGAGACCCAGTGTTACACAGAGGCTCTTCGGATCATTGTTATGCTGGATACAAGCAAGTCTATCATTGTTTCAGTTCTAGTTTTTTCTTGAGGTTAATGTTTTTTGGTGTAAACATTTTAAATTCCACATTTATGCTGAGATGAGAAGCAAATAGTAACGTGAATTAGTGCAGACTATTCTGAATTTATAATTTTATTTGCAGAAATGTTTGTTCTGAAGAAATATTTTTTTGTTCTGTGCATTGAAAGACTTAGAATTAAGTGAATAATTACTGTTTATTCTGTCCTAAACCAGCAGTTTGTCAGCCCAAGGTGTTGAGACATTATGTTTAAAATGGAGGGAGAATGTTATACCTCTTTAGTGCAACTGTGTCCTAACTGTGCACCCAAGAGTCCTATTCGTCCTTAACTCAAAATAGTCTTTTATAGGAGACCATGTCTGTTGGGTTTACCAGTCCTCCTCATTCTGGAAGAGGTGTGCTGTGGCTATAATCCGTGGGGGGAAAGATTTCAGTGGTGATCGCCGAGACAGATCCAAGGCTGCAGTGTGCGTCGTAGGTAAGTTGTGTGTGTGTGGCTTTTTTCTTTTTTTTTCTTTTAAGAACTGTAATGACTGATGCTTAAGCAGACACTTTTTTTGTTCACCTTTTGTTATGCATCGAAAATATTAAGAACATAAGAACATAAAGTTTACAACCGAGAGGAGGCCATTCGGCCCATCTTGCTCGTTTGGTTGTTAGTAGCTTATTGATCCCAAAATCTCATCAAGCAGCTTCTTGAAGGATCCCAGGGTGTCAGCTTCAACAACATTACTGGGGAGTTGATTCCAGACCCTCACAATGCTCTGTGTAAAAAAGTGTCTCCTATTTTCTGTTCTGAATGCCCCTTTTTCTAAACTCCATTTGTGACCCCTGGTCCTTGTTTCTTTTTTCAGGCTGAAAAAGTCCCTTGGGTCGACACTGTCAATACCTTTTAGAATTTTGAATGCTTGAATTAGGTCGCCACGTAGTCTTCTTTGTTCAAGACTGAACAGATTCAATTCTTTTAGCCTGTCTGCATATGACATGCCTTTAAGCCCGGAATAATTCTGGTCGCTCTTCTTTGCACTCTTTCTAGAGCAGCAATATCTTTTTTATAGCGAGGTGACCAGAACTGAACACAATATTCAAGATGAGGTCTTACAAGTGCATTGTACAGTTTTAACATTACTTCCCTTGATTTAAATTCAACACTTTTCACAATGTATCCGAGTATCTTGTTAGCCTTTTTTATAGCTTCCCCACATTGCCTAGATGAAGACATTTCTGAGTCAACAAAAACTCCTAGGTCTTTTTCATAGATTCCTTCTCCAATTTCAAGTATCTCCCATATGATATTTATAATGTACATTTTTATTTCCTGCGTGCAGTACCTTACACTTTTCTCTATTAAATGTCATTTGCCATGTGTCTGCCCAGTTCTGAATCTTGTCTAGATCATTTTGAATGACCTTTGCTGCTGCAACAGTGTTTGCCACTCCTCCTACTTTTGTGTCGTCTGCAAATTTAACAAGTTTGCTTACTATACCAGAATCTAAATCATTAATGTAGATTAGGAATAGCAGAGGACCTAATACTGATCCCTGTGGTACACCGCTGGTTACCACACTCCATTCTGAGGTTTTTCCTCTAATCAGTACTTTCTGTTTTCTACATGTTAACCACTCCCTAATCCATGTACATGTGTTTCCTTGAATCCCAACTGCGTTCAGTTTGAGAATTAATCTTTTGTGCGGGACTTTGTCAAAAGCTTTCTGGAAATCTAAATAAACCATGTCATATGCTTTGCAATTATCCATTATCGATGTTGCATCCTCAAAAAAATCAAGCAAGTTAGTTAGACACGATCTCCCTTTCCTAAAACCATGTTGACTGTCTCCCAGGACCCTGTTACCATATAGGTAATTTTCCATTTTGGATCTTATTATAGTTTCCATAAGTTTGCATATAATAGAAGTCAGGCTTACTGGTCTGTAGTTACCTGGTTCAGTTTTGTTTCCCTTTTTGTGGATCGGTATTACGTTTGCAATTTTCCAGTCTGTCGGTACCACCCCTGTGTCAAGAGACTGCTGCATGATCTTGGTTAGCGGTTTGTAAATTACTTCTTTCATTTCTTTGAGTACTACTGGGAGGATCTCATCCGGCCCAGGGGATTTGTTTATTTTAAGAGCTCCTAGTCCCTTTAACACTTCTGCCTCAGTTATGCTAAAGTTATTTAAAACTGGATAGGAACTGGATGACATGTGGGGCATGTTGTCAGTATCTTCCTTTGTAAAAACTTGTGAAAAGTAATCATTTAACATATTTGCTATTTTTTTTTCTTCCTCTACGATTTTGCCATTTGTATCTCTTAAACATTTAATCTCCTCTTTGAATGTTCTCTTGCTGTTGTAATATTGGAAAAACATTTTGGAATTGGTTTTAGCTCCCTTAGCAATGTTCATTTCTATTTCTCTCTTGGCCTTTCTAACTTCCTTTTTGACTTGCGTTTGCAGTTCCGTGTACTCTTTCTGTGTACTTTCTTTTTGGTCCTTTTTTAATGCTCTGTAAAGTGCCTTTTTTCGCTGAATATTTTTTTTAATTGATCTATTAAACCATTTTGGCAATTTAGTTTTACATTTAGATTTGTCTACTTTAGGGATGTAATTGTTTTGCGCCTCTAGTACTACATTTTTGAAGAACAACCATCCTTCTTCTGTGGGTGTTTTCTCTATTTTACTCCAATCTACTTCTGTTAGTCTCTGTTTCATACCTTCATAGTTTGCTTTTCTAAAATTGTAAACCTTAGCTTTAGTCATTACTTTTGGGGATTTAAAAAACACTTCAAATGAGACCATGTTGTGGTCTGAGTTTGCCAGTGGTTCTCTGACCTCTGTTTTAGTTATTCTATCTTCGTTATTTGAAAAGACTAAATCAAGGCATGCCTCCCCTCTAGTCGGTGCCTTGACAAATTGTGTTAGGAAGCAGTCATTTGTCATTTCCACCATTTCAATTTCATCCTTCGTGCTACCCACCGGGTTTTCCCATTTTATATGGGGGAAGTTGAAATCCCCCATTAGTATGGCTTCTCCTTTGCTACACGCATTTCTAATGTCATTGTATAACAGATTATTTTGCTCACCGTCTGAATCTGGCGGTCTATAGCATGCTCCTATTATTATGCCCTTTGAATTTTTGTCTGTTATTCTGACCCATATTGATTCGGTTTTATTTTCTTTGTCCAGGTTTAACACCTGGGCTTCAAGACTGTTTCTTATGTATAGCGCTACCCCTCCTCCTCTTCTGTCCTGCCTGTCTTTCCTATACAGTGTATACCCACAAATATTATATTCGTCCCCATCACTCTCAGACAACCACGTTTCTGTAACACCTATCACATCATAGTTACCTGTTAGTGCAGTAGCTTCAAGTTCTAGAATTTTGTTTCTGATACTTCTAGCATTTAGATAAATACATTTAATGGTTGTCTTACCTGAGTTGTTGTTCTTGTTTTGATGCGGTCTCCCTTCTGTTTTTTTGTTGATTTCTCCCCCCTTCCTTTCTAGTTTAAATGCTTATGAACCTGCTCGAGGATCTTTTTTCCAAGTAGTCTGGTTCCCTTTTTATTTAAGTGCAGTCTGTCCTGTCTATACAGATAGTCCTCGTTGTAGAATTTGGTCCAATGATCAAGATAGGTGAAGCCTTCCCGTGTGCACCACGTCTTCAGCCATGCGTTTTGATTAATTATTTCCAGCTGTCCATATGGTCCTTTGCAAGGTGCCGGTAGTATACCAGAAAATACCACAGTTTTGGTTTTCTCTTTTAATTTCCTTCCTAGCTCTCTGAATTTGTTTTGCAGGGATTTTGGTCTGTCTCTTCCAATGTTGTTTGTACCGATGTGGACGACTACTACCGGGTCGTCTCCTGTTCGTTCTAGGAGCCTGTCCACGTTCTCAGTGATGTGCTTGACCGAGGCTCCCGGAAGGCAGCACACTGTTGTAGTAAGGGGGTCCAAACTGCGAACTGAACTTGCTGTGTTTCTCAATATGGAGTCCCCAACAATCATGACCTCCCTTCTTTTTGCTGTCTGGTCACCACTGTCAATAGGGTCCTGGATGTTGTTCCTTTCATTCTCTTGTTGTTGGTTCTGCTCATCAAAATTCTGAAGTGACTCAAATCTGTTGGTTGTTTTGATTTCTGGTGGTTGTGTTTGACGAAGTTTTCTTTTTTCCCTGCTTCTGCCTACCTGAACCCAGCTGTTCTGACCTTCTATCTCCCTGGTGGCTTTCAGTCTGTTAGGGGTGATGCAGACTTCCATGAATTGTGGGTGTGCCAGTTCCTCAAGATCCTGTTGCTGTCTCACTTCTTCCAGCTCCATTTCTAGCATACCTACTAGTTTATGCAAATCCTGGATCGCGCGGCACTTTACGCACACTTGGTTTAGCTCCGCTGGGTTTTCTCGGATTTCCCACATCAAGCAGGTGTCACAGATTACTGGCTTGAAGACCATGTTGAGGGTTTTTTTTTTTTTTTTTTTTTGAAGTTTAGTTTCTTCTGCAGCCGTCAACCTGCTTTCCAACTGCT
>NW_024473136.1:0-10419 GCF_017654505.1 Polyodon spathula | reverse complement strand
TCTATATCAGCACCGTGCTTGACAGGGAGGATTAGGGAAGTACTACAATGGCCCAGTGAAATGTCTTCCAATTGCACTAAGCCCACTGTTCTGTCACATTTCAAATCTTTCCTCCTTGGCAAAGTGAAGGTACTATTATCCAGGCTCTTTTTTGTAGGTTCATCAACTATCAGGTCTGCACCCTCTTGCATGCCAGGGACTAAACTGGGCTCATCCACTGGAGATCCACTCAAGCATTCATCAGTGTGCCTGTTGAAGGTCTCCAGATTGGTTGTGTTCTGCTTTTGGAAACAGACAGGACAAGTGAAGCATTGGCCCGAAGGTCTGTTGTTTCTGCTTGATGACGGTCCTCCCTCATCCTCTCTGACTGTGTGGTTGATCGGAGCTTCCCCATGGTCATGGGCCTGCTGGGTCTCCAGGAGTCGCTGCCTCTGGGCCTGGACCTTCTCAAAGAAGGACTGCCGCTGCTGCTCGTCGGCCTGCTCCCGCCAGGCTCTCTTCTTGTTAAAGAAACTCAAACCTCCTTTTTGTTCGCTCATGTTGGCGCTGCGGTCTTCTTCGCCCGTGTTGGCACTGCTGTCTTCTTCGCCTGTGTTGGCGCTGCTGTATTCTTAGCCCGTGTTGGCGCTGCTGTCTTCTTCGCCCGTGTTGGCACTGCTGTCTTCTTCGCCTGTGTTGGCGCTGCTGTATTCTTAGCCCGTGTTGGCGCTGCTGTCTTCTTCGCCTGTGTTGGCGCTGCTGTCTCCTTTGCCCGTGTTGGCTCTGCTGTCTTCTTTGCCCGTGTTGGCTCTGCTGTCATGTTCGCTCGTGTTGGTTCTGGTATCTTGTTCGCCTATGTTGGCTCTGGTGTCTTGTTCGCCCATGTTGACTCTGGTGTCTTGGCTGGCATTGTCCACAGTAGAAGAAGCCACCTGTTTTCATGCTTGTAGGAAACCAATGATGCTCTTCTGGAGAGGTTTCTTATCTTCTTGCACCAGAAACTACCAGACTCGTACCCCTAAATCAGACAGAAGAACAGAGGGACTGTGAGTGACCACTATACTCTACTGTACTGTCAGGGAAGTGGTTTGGTGAAACACGCATGTATCCCCAGTGAGGAAAACATCTCGTAAGAAATCTCTGCGGACACTGTTATTTTCTATTAGCAGTGGATATAATTTTTTGTAAGATATTTCAATAACTGCACACCCTTGCTCATCATTCCCTCACCACAGCCTGTACTTGACCATGAACGATTGATATCTTATTGAGCATCTTACCTCAGCTTCACTGTCTACTGTGGTATCTGTTCTGTTGTACCAAGAACAAACAGAATCACATGGAAGCTAAGAGATCACCAGCTGTGAAATGAGGCCAGTATCCTAGCCTGGATTTAAAGGCAAAGTTTCTGATGAGAAAGGACAGGTTAAAAAATGGATTAATGAAATAATTCATCAATTCCTGTGATGCAACCATTTTGCTGTCACAAATGCTAAATGACCACAAAGCTCAATTCCTTGCAAGAAAAATAAATTGATTAGACTTTGGTATCTATGAAGTTAAAATGATAGAGGCTTAGACTGAATAACAGACAACTTAACTGTACTGCACAGCTATCACCCTATAGAACTGAGACATTTTGCCTGCTAAATAATGCTACATTAACATAGTGAATTACACACCGCTTTGTAGTTTTCCATATACTTAATGAAAAACTGACGTTTTTAAGTAACATTAGGTAACATTTCAAAATCTAACATGAAATACTGAACTACTATTATGGCTTTTGGCACACTTTTGCAAAATAATTTTGTAATTTCTTTGATTGCATGATCTAAACTATATATATATATATATATATATATATATATAATATATATATATATATATATATATATATATATATATATCCTAAAATTGTGATGCAAAACCTTTGGCCATAGTATATGATTATGCAATCAGCACACTCAAGCACCAAGTCAAACCCACTTAGGTGGTTACTGTGGAGTTATGTTCTTCAGATAGAATTAGTGTTACCCATAAGCTTTAATCACAGGGGCTGTGGACAAGCATTATCAATCTCTGTCTTCAGTCAATTTATCAATCTCTGTCCCTTGCTATAGCATATATTTCTTCTTCAGTGGAGACGACAGAAGACACAGTGGAAGCCCTGGTTTTAACGTCGAAATTCACGTGCTTCAGTTTCAAGGTTATTGTTTTTTCCTACAAAATAAATGAAAGATCAAAAGCAGGTGGTATTGGAATTGAAAAACAGGAATTGAGCCCAGCCCTGAACTGTATAGTGTGGTTTTATGTCAGATTGTTTTTGGAATCCCAGTGAAAGTGAAAGACAGAGAGATCCCACCGAAACAAGCTTTTGATTAGATACTTGTTTGAGAGAGAGTCTCAGTTTTACACTGAACCAATAACATGTATTTCCTTTTGCTGTGAAGCTGAACCTTATCTGTGTTTGGCTTACTGAAAAGAATACAGACTAAAGAATAACACTATGTAACACAAATTTTTGTTCCTGGGTAGTAAGTGTTATTTCCTAATTGCTTATGCCTCAAAAGTATAGGAAAATGGCTATTATTCCCCACAAACTTTGCTTTTGTGACCAGGACAGTGATATTTCAAAATATACCTATTTCCAATGAGAAAACGGGCAAATTTGTGTCTTTTCGTTCACATAAAGTCAGAAAAAAAACAAACATATGAATCCAAATTAACATGTATTTATACTAAAGTAATACAAAAATGACTACAAAAGATTTAGAAGTGAGTAGTTTTTCGAGATTTACGATTATACTGTAAATCACTTTCACGAATCAGCCCCCAAATGTAGTCTCCCATCATGTTCTCGTTATACTGTCCTTGGTAGCGGCGTTCAAAGTCCAGTATATCCTGGTGGAAGCGCTCGCCTTGCTCCTCCGAGTAGGCTCCCATGTTCTCCTTGAATTTATCAAGATGAGCATCAAGGATATGGACTTTGAGGGACATCCTACAGCCCATTGTGCCATAGTTCTTCACCAGAGTCTCAACCAGCTCCACATAGTTTTCGGGCTTGTGATTGCCCAGTGAAGCCCCGAACCACTGCGACAAAGCTGTTCCAAGCTGCTTTCTCCTTACTAGTGAGCGTCTTGGGGAATTCATTGCACTCCAGGATCTTCTTTATCTGTGGTCCGACGAAGACATCGGCTTTGACCTTTGCCTCAGACAGCTTAGGGAAGAAGTCTTGAAGGTACTTGAAGGCTGCCGACTCCTTATCTAGAGCTCTGACAAATTGTTTCATAAAGGCCCAATTTGATGTGCAGTGGTGGCATCAGCACCTTCCGGGGGTCCACCAGTGGCTCCCACTTGACGTTTGTTCCTCCCCAAAGAGAACTAGATTTGGGTCCTCTGAGAATTGCAACAAACGTCCAGGCCTGTGGTATTGCGCCTTGGTGTCCCTGCTGTCCCAAAGGCAAAAGATAGCAGGGAAACTTGGTAAAACCACCTTGGAGACCCATCAGGAATGCCACCATTTTGAAGTCTCCTATGACCTCCCAGCGTACATACTTACTCATCATACTTCAAGGCGTCCAGCAAGGTTTTGATGCTGTTGTAATCCTCTTTGAGGTGCACCGAGTGAGCCAGGGGAAGAGACAAGTACTTGTTACCATTATGGAGCAGCATGGCTTTGAGGCTCCTGGATGAGCTGTCAAAGAAGAGGCGCCACTCATTCTGGTTACAGGCGATTCCGATTGCCTCGACCAGACAGGTCACATTGTGGCAGAAGCAGAGCCCATCTTGATGGATGAAGAAGCTGGAAAAGGGTTGGTGGTGCTTCCTCTGATCTGTGAGTTGCACACTTTCATCCAACAAGTTCCACTGCTTGAGCCTAGACGTCACAAGCTCGGCATTGGACTTGGTGAGACCAAGATCTCTAATCAAGTCATTGAGGTCTTTTTGGTTGGGGTAGTATGGGTTTCTCTCCTCAGCTCCACTTCTGAAATTGTCATCTGGATCTACAACGTCTTCCTCGCTCTCTGACTTGCTGCTCTCTTCTAAAGACGGCTGCTCTCTCTCCGGAGGAGTGGGTACGGGGAGCTCATGGCAGTGTGGCACCGGGGCGATGGATGAAGGAAGGTCCGGATACGTGATAGCAGGTGCATTCTTGCCAGTCCGACGTTTGGAAGGGTCCACCATGCAGAAGTAGCAGTTGCTTGAGTGGTCAGTGGGTTCCTGCCAAATTCTTGGGATAGCGAACTTCATGGCTCTCTTTTCCCCTCTGTACCATCCTACAAACAATATATTTATTTCACCCATGACTATTGTGTAAGAGATTCTCGCAACACTTTTCATATATGATATATTTTTTCAATAACATTGAAAACTGTAAAACATTTTAAAGTTAAAAACTTTTACAATTTAAAAAATTTAACAAATTTTGTAACATAAAATTCCGAGCAACAATTGTCCATCTTACCTTCCAGAGCTTTTTTTCAGTGCTCACAGGTGACATTAGGTGCTCAGGGTTTGTCTTGTTCCCCAACAGGGAATGCCGAAATATGCCTTGTAGGCCTCACACATCTTAGCAGATGCTTCCACGTAGTACTTTTTCGCTCTTGTCTTGATAAATTGGCCGCAGACATAGCAAAATGCGTCTGCTGGATGTTTGCAGCCTCTTGATGCCATCTCAGAAAAATGCAGATATGTATCCACTTAGGCAGCTGGAACTAAACTGAACTGGCGGGCTTAAGGCCCCTGTATTTATACTACTATTTTATATTACTGGAAAGTTCTAGAAAGTTCTAGAAGTTACTCCAAGTTTACTCAGCACTGAATCTATCTGGAATGTTCTGAAAAATATGTAAATTTCAAAATATCACTGTCCTGGTCACAAAAGCAAAGTTTGTGGGGAATAATAGCCATTTTCTATACCTTTGAGGCATAAGCAATTAGGAAATAACACTTACTACCCAGGAACCAAAAAAAAAAAATAAAAAAAATTTAAAGACAGTGGACTAAAACACAAGAAAAGCCAATACTTTTATGGTGTTAAACAGCCTTACTGGGCTTGGTACAGAAAGACTGAAGTATTGGGAGGTGTTATATTTCTGTAAAGTCCAGACCATGTGGCTAATATCACACACAGCTATTTTATAATTAATCAAATAGTGTGGGGTCTTTTTGCTTTTTGGGTTGGGCGATAAATGAAGCAAAGAGATAACAAATAAGTGAGATTGAAATACTCCTGCACTATGATTTCAAGGAGCTATCTTTAATTATCTGGCAGCCACTAACCCAAGTCCTACAACCCTAGAGCGTTGAAGATATGATTAAGCTTCAGCTCATATAGTAACTATTAATCAATAGAAAAAAAAACGAACAAAAAATTGAGAAAGCCACTAGTGGCAGCCCACCTTTCTCGCAATATGGATGCACATTTGATACAGTAAAGATAATACATTTAGGTACATTCTGAGCAAAAAAAAAAAAAAATTAAACAGACTTTTGTACAAAAAAAAAAAAAAAAATCCTCCGTAGCAGGGGGAGATCGGTGCTGACTCTGCTGGCGTGTTCACAGCGCTGCAGGAAGAGGGCGGCAGTCGTCCAACAATTGCCTGTGAGTCATGACAGTGACACGGTGGAGGTGGGAAGGTGGGTGTGTTGACTTTCCCCCTCTCTGAATGGCCGAAAGGCGGGTCTTGGGCGTTTGTACGAAATGTCGGGGATAATTTTTTTTATACTCTCTGTTTTTTCCTCAGGCTTGCCCTTTTAAACACGCCGAGAGTGCAGAAGCGCTGGTCCGGGACCAAGAACCAGTCAGGAGAAACCGAAACTGAGTGTGTTAAAGCGAGACAATCAGAGGGGGGAACCCTTGGGCAGACCCCTGAGTAGTATATCAGAGCAAGCTAGTTAACCGGCAGAGTAAGACGGTGATCAGGGTCGCACAAGTAGCGGCGACTGGGATATAGCTGTCAGGTGCAGCACCTTTTCTTTGTAGCTTTATTACTGTTTTATTTTCCATTGTACTTTTCGCCTTCTGTTTTCATTATTAATTCTTTTGTTCGAAGCACCTCAAGGGCACCGGTAATTGTGTACCATCGCTGTATGGCCCGTGGTTCTGTTACCACATTGGTACATCAGACACGGACGCCCACAGCGCCATCGCGGTCTAAAAGAAAATAGCACCCCGAAATAAAACTGTGCACCTGTGGGTGTTGGCAAATCCCCTGTCTGTCTGTCTCCTTTGCCATTGAATTACCCACCACCCTTCCACACCCGCATAAAGTATAAGGAAAAAATTGTAGAAAGAAGTCAAACGTATAACTTCACGTAAGACTCTCGCCCGCCTGACGGTCTGCGTTACTTTTCGTTAGCTGAAGCAATTCAGTCTATATGGGAAATCATTGCAGTATTCCTTGCACAAACTGAACTGGTGAGTGCAGATGTTTTTTCTCTTACAATGCATGTGCTGGAAGGAGTATGCTAGGTACTCCCACCACACTTTGAAAGCTTATACAGATCACGTTCCTTGGGTTTTATGCACATTCTGTAATCCCCTGAGACACACACAAGTGCAGCATCACTTTCAGCCTATCCTATCTGTCCTCTCTTCTTTCCTGGCATGGATTCCAGATAACACAGGGAGCAGCTGGCACGCTCCTTGCAATCGTATTCCCCTCTACGTGATCAGAAAGTTAACAGGTGTAGCTGGAGTGTGATGGATGCTCACAGTTTTTACAATGCCAGAAAACAATTACAAGACAGGCTTCCTATTCCAGCACACTAATCTGGAGATACAAGGTTTCATAGTGGCTTTCTAGCTTAGTAAGGAGCATTGCTAAAGAGATCTCATTACTATGCCTTCTACTGTTACTGCAGCTCTGGTAGTTATATAAAGAGTTTACGAACAATCACCTATGCAAGCAAACTGAAGCAGTACAGTAACTAAAAAGACGCCCACATAGAAATACTGCAGACCACACCGTGATTGATTCATTCTAGCGCTATAGGCCACATTTTGAACATGTATTAACATGTCCGACAGTGCAGAAAACCCCCCCCCCCCCCGTGTGTGAAAAGAGTCTGCCCCTGCAGGTTTGTAGTGCTTGATGGGTAATTTGCTGCTAACAGACTGCTTCCTAAATATCTTTGTATTCCTGAATAGACCTGAATGAACGTCCCCTCTTCCAAAACTGACATGAAAAAAAGTCCCACACGTGCAGCAACACGTCACATGTTATGGAATCTATACTACTGCAGAATGACTGGTTGGGATGTTTGTTCTTCATTTTACTCCCAATAATTGGGTTTCAGCAACAGTGAGAGGGTAACTAATCTGTTTATTGTTATGGCAAATATATGTGGCTATCCCTTGTGAAATGGCTGTATGGGCTCTAGTGCTGCTCTATACTTTCAACCCTTCCTTGAGCAGATCCTGAGCGAGATCGTGGCAGAGTTTACTGCAGAAGCTGTACTGATCCTCTGCATTACTTAGCTCACTGAAAGTCCTGCAATGGGTAAGAAATCAAATGTGAGCTTACAATGAAAGCAACAAACTGCTGCCTGCCATCAGTGAAAATCTCTGAGTGACTTTTATTTGCATAGAATAGCACTGGAACAGAATGTTTGATTTTAAACACTTTTAAATCACTAAAGTTAAATGTACTTTACTGAGTCAGGGCCAAGAACTATCAAAGTGTAAATGTTTCATGACCCCAAATTGAATTTATGATAATGTTTTTTAGAGTGATGGTGTTTTTAGTGATCTGAAATTACTGTTGCTAGGAGACCCAAGTAAATTACTGCTGCCATGTAAATGAGGCTTTGTGTCATTTTATTCCTGGTTAAACGAATGAATAAATAAAATACATAAAGATAGAATGGAGTCATTCTCAGCCAACATGGCGCCGACAGCATTCCCCGTTCTGATTGATGGGGAACGTTGATGAAAAAAACAACTGCTGTTGTGTTAAAAAGACATTTGCGACAAAATGCTATACAATGAACCGTGTGTTTACTGACACTGCAGCGTGTGTTTAAATGCACAGATATGAACATCAGTGTCCTTATCTCAGTATCTTCAGGAGTAAAACTGAAGCGCGGTACCTTTCTGAGCTCATACTCTTCCTATCGCCATCCCTGCACAATGAAAAACAACATCAGAGAAATAGTCAGCTTTTTAATCCAGCTTTTCTATATTCACATCATTCACAGTCATTGTTGAAGACCAGCTGCTGTAAACGCACGTTTACTTTAACCTTGACCACTCCAACACAAAAGGAAACTTTATTTACAGCAGCCCATAACACGGTCATAGCACAGATAGATGCCAACTACACACAGCCTGTGAATGACTGCACAAAGTGTTGCCACTAACAATGGGTTTAAACACTATAAAAAGACAGTATAAAAAATGAAATGGTCATTTTAAAATCTTCTGCACACTATATACAAGTGTCTCTTCTGAGTTATTTTCTTTAAGAGTTATACAGTAGAAATGTTAAAAGCAGCAGGCTGACCTCTCAATATGTGTTGAGCCCAAACCCAGAGATAGCTCCATGAAAGGATGCCATGATGTTTCAGAGAAAAGGAGGGCGAGCAGTGCCCCCTGCTGGTGCAGCTCAGCACAGGTAGTAATCCCAAGGGCTCTCATCATTTTCTGTCACTTTCCCTATGCCTAGCACCTGGAGGGGAAAACACATCCATGCATCCTTCAGCTCAGCAAACACACACCCTTTTCCATTGTATTCACCAAGGATATCCCTACCACAGTGCTGACCTGACAGTCCCAGAACGAGCCTGCTACAAATAGCTCACCAATAATTGGATAGGCCTGGGAACAAATTAAATGTGTTTCACACAACATGCCTTATTCCCAAAACTCCCAAATAATACCCAACTGATTCACTGAGTAAAGTAACTAATTAAAATAATTTAATTAATCAAAAACAAAACTTGTCTTTAGCAGACATGTAAACAACACGAATACAGCCTGCGTACATAAAAAAAAACACACACACACACACATACTGTAGCTAGTCATGAAAATAAATAGTGTCTGCTTTTGCTCCTTTGGTGGAGATGAAATAAAATAAATAAAACAAAGAAACAGTCTGGATACACCACACACAAAAAAATGACATTTAACAGTGAATGTTTACATGTGATCTCAATTAACATGTCAATTATTCATCAAAACATTTATTTGTAAATATATGAGATTAGTTATATATATATATATATATATATATATATATATATATATATATATATATATATATATATATGTATTATCATATATATATCATACGAAAATAAAATCGTCAGTTAGTGTTGAATGGATTAGTACTAATAATAACAACCAAAACAAAAAGCTTTTTACAGAAAACGAGACCAGTGGTGTGGCTCTCCCGTCATTTGACTAAAATTAAGGTGAAATAAAGAGAGACAGACATGCCATCAATTTTCTATTGTTCTGTTATTTCTTACCATATGGCATCTTTCTTTTTACTTGTTTTACCACTACACTAACCACTGACACTGGCATCATAAACCTCATTATATTTTTTGACTTTAATAATTAAATTCTCAATGATGTCCATTTCTGTGGTAATTTCTGTGGTAATTTCTGCGTGAACGAGACTGACAGTCTGACAGCCTTTCCTTCGACTATGTACAAGCAATGATGTGTTGTGTACAGAAACGTTGAAAGTTCGCGCAGACAAACCATCAGTTTGAGACAACAAGCCAATTCTATCATTGGAGTAAGGGGGAAGTTTGTGTAGCAGCTACAGGAATACAGAATGGTAATGTACACCTCTTCATGGTGTATCATACCAGTCATTTCAAATAGTGTTCTTTTTTAATAAATGCAATTCATATTCAGTTTAATGGATAACAATATACGTCATTGTATTATGTCATGTGGAGCTGCAGTCAATTTCAACATCAATGCAATGAATGAGTACCACAGCTCATTCATAATATGGGTAGTTATTTACAATACAGACATTGTGCACGTAGCCACAATGAAAATATACAACTTGAAATAAAATGAGACCTGTAGATTTATTTAACCTTTTGAACAAGATGAGCCTATTTGTGCCATCGCTGTCTGTCTTGGGTTACCGGTCCAGCTTTCTAATTGCCTCTAGCACGCCTCCAGGTTGACAGGAAACAGAATCAGAGACAAAGCAAGACAAACTGAAGAATAATTGGTTTCATTTTAAATAGCAACTTGATATAGTGTTTTTTTCATATATATATTGCATAGTTTAAGGTCATTAAAATGACAATTATTAGACATGCAAGTACACTGAACAAAAATATAAACACAACATGCAAAATTTCAAAGATTTTACTGAGTTACATTTCATATAAGGAAATCAGTCAATTGAAATAATTCATTAGGCCCTAATCTATGGATTTTAAATGACTGGGAATACAGAT
>NW_024473135.1:0-1143 GCF_017654505.1 Polyodon spathula | reverse complement strand
CAGCACGTCTACTGGTTTCAATTTTCCTCATGACTCGTTTTTCATAATAAATCCATTTTGTGCATAAATTAAACACAACAGTATTTCTTTTCTTATTGCTTCTAAATTAATAATAATGCTTTTATTTATTTATTTATTTAATTGGTCAAGCAGCATAACCAGCAGCTCGAGATCACAGACATTTTCTTAAATGTGCTGGTTAGGGTCGTAGTGTAATCTAATGCACTGCAATGTAATGTATAATGGATATAATACTTCTCATCCTGGCCTCCATAGTAATACTGGAAATATATAATAATAATAATAATAATAATAATAATAATAATAATAATAATAATAACAACAACCTGAAATAATAAAGATGAAACGGATGTGTGAAAACCTACAAAAAACAAATGTAAAGCACGGAAATATATATTGTGAATTATATGTAAAAATACAGGGTGGAAATACAGTAGTTAGAATGTGTCATGCAAATCTAACAAGTTCATTGATGTCATATTTTATCAAAATGTAATGAACTAAAATACGTAGGACAGAACAGTACAACATTATAGCAAATACAAAATCACCTATTAATATATAAGAAATAATAAAACACGTAGGAGACAACAGTACAACATTATAGCAAATACAAAATCATCTATTAATATATAAGAAATAATAAAACAGGTAGGAGAGAACAGTATAACATTATAGCAGATACAAAATCACCCATTAATATATAGGAAATAATAAAATAAAAAGACACAGCTTGAATGGGTTGTAGTTTTAGAAGAGATCAAATGAGAAAATACAGAAATAAAAGGAGAACAAACGGTACACGGGACCCGGAGTGGAGGAACCGCAGCGCCCGCTCCTCCTACATTCCTAAACACGGACCGCATTTCAGACACCGCTGCGCTTATAAAATGGTCTCATGCTGCCATCTTGTGGTCATTTCGTAGAACTGCTGGTTGTAGGAAACCAACATTTCGTTTTTAAAACTGGACAGCTCAGCAGTCCTTTGAAATGACTCGGATTAACCTGGACCCCCCCGGTTCAAATATAAAGACATTTCTGAAACACTCTTAAAACACACCAAACAATCATATTGACAGTATAACTGGAATTACTTTTTAAAATCAACTTCACTGGTTGTGC
>NW_024473134.1:0-1241 GCF_017654505.1 Polyodon spathula | reverse complement strand
ATTCACTTGGTTTAAGAGCTCCGTTCATCGTAATCTGCAAAACAAAAGCAAACACCTCCTCGCTTGACTTCCTTCTTCCACAGACCAACATATTTAATGAGGTCCAGCTGTTTCACACTGAGACACGCCCCGGGTGAACTCATTAATTCGGCGCGGCTCTGTCGAGCGGGTTACAACGGGCAGAGCAGGCAATGAACTTTATGAAGACGGGCAGAAAGTAGCTCTCTCCATTCCTTATCCAATGCTGCCATCATGTGGCCATTTAATAGAACTGTTGTTTGTAATAAAACTAATTGTCTTTCTTTTTTTATTTGTTAAACAGTGAGTTAGATATTGTGTACATTTTCTTTTCTTGTTTTTTAAAAGCAACATCACTGTCAAAAAGCACATTATCCAACACAGACTCTCAAATAAATAAAGCCTAACATCACTGCAGTAAAGACTACAAGACAAACTTGCAGGTCCTCTTCAAAATTTAACAAATGATAAAAAATACTGTTGAGAACATTGTCCCAGCCCCAAACAAACTTCTGCAGCAACGAGGTGGACAGCTGACTAAGGACAGGATGACCACAGCAGTGAGCTGGACAGCCGACCAGAGGAAAGGATGATCACAGCAGCGAGGTGGACAGCTGACCAGGGGACAGGATGATCACAGCAGCCCACATTCAAATCACCAGCACTCTGAACATTATCAGCATCTGCAGAGTTATGGAAAAATGTCAGTCAAATCTCTAAATGGACTCTAAAAGGCATAACTAGAAGGGGGAGGAGTCACCTGAGTGCCAGTGTGCAAACAGGAGCCACCAGCACAGACAGACAGGGAACAAGCACTACTCAATCCATTGACAAACTGACTCCTAACTCAACTTTATGACCTTTAAAATACTACAGTGCCTCCCTTCAAGCTATTCTGCTTCAAAAAGTCAACAACTCGCTTTGAAATAAAATGTCTTGCAAATACAACTTGCTGTGTTGAGGGTTTAATATGCATGAATGTTACATAACTACTTGAATGTTATAATATTACATGCATGTACAATATTGTACATTTCAATATATGCATGAACATTCGTATTTCAAATTCAATACAAATCCTGCATTCCCACTACATTTAACGTTACACTTCCATGAATCAATTAAACTGCACTTTTAAATGTAGCTACAGTTACATTTCATCTGCATTACCACAGAAGGAAGCAACGTCAAATATACTTAACTCTTCATTTTTCAAGTCTTGC